>NC_044383.1:155860923-156076922 GCF_006542625.1 Nomascus leucogenys
GTGGAAAGCAGGTATGCCATGTGTCAAAAGCCGATTTGGAAACCTTCTCATAAAAGATCTTTACTCAGTGCTGCTCTCGGTGAATTCTCACTTTACAAATGGAATATTTTTCTGTAGGCAGAATCACAATGCTTTGAAGACATAATGAGATCAAGCCGTTAAGATGGCGCTTTACTGATGAAATCCCTAAGACAACCATGAAAATACAGGATTGTGTAGTATGTTTTCAAGGAGATATTTATAAAAATGCTTTTACTTCCCTACACAAGTTCACAGAAGAAATACAATTTTTAAAGAAGGAAAAATGCTTTCATTATTGGGCACTCAATAAAAATGAATAGTAGACGTACTAGTCAGTTTGGGCTGCCATAACAAAACACCACAGGCTGGGTGGCCTAAAACCACAGACATTCCCTTCTCAGTGTTTTGGAAACTTGATGTCCAAGATCGATGTGCCAGCAGCTCTGCTGTCTGCCGGGGCGGGGGCCTCCCTCCTGGCTTGCAGGCAGCCAGTTTCTCACTGTGTCCTCATAGGGCAGAGAACAGAGAGCAGTCTCCTGAGGGCACTCACCCGCTTTGGTAGGGTGCCCCCCAGCCCCCCGCCATGACCCAATCAGCCCCACCTCCAGATACCATCCCACTGGGGATGTAGCCTTCAGCATAAGAAATTTTGGAAGGACATATTTGCCCGTAGCAGTAGAAATAGGAATCTTGAAAGTTTTACTGGACTTCTGTAAACACAGAAGATGACTGATGAGTCAGTCCCTCAACAGCTTAAATGAGATAAGATGGAAATGAACAAAGCAAAAGAAAGCAAATGAACAAAGCAAAAGAAATTAGTATTCATATTTTTTTCTTACTTTTATTCTCTCTTGTGCACATAGACTTTCCAATATTTATCCAGAATTTTCACAGGCAAGAGAGAAGAGAGGTTTGTGGCTGCGTTTGAACCTAGGAAAGGACTTTGAGAACTCAGGATGCCTGGAACCAGCTGTGCAGTGCGTCTGCCTCCTGGACTTGGCAGCAGGGCCCCACTTTCACTGACTTTGCCCATAGTCCTCATAATTGTAGTAGGTGTCTCCTGCTACAGATCATTATACGTGTTTGAGAAAATGTGATCTCTATGAGGAAGCAAGAAAAGGTAAGAAGGACCATAGCAGAAAGCAGAGAATTCCGAGTCCAGTTTGGAGAGAGTGAGGAAGTCAGCTGGAAAGGTCTCTCATGATAAAGGATCCAGGTGTTGCTGCCAGCAGTGCTGGTGCAGGCCCCGGGGCTGAACCCGCCACTGGATGTGCCTGGGGCACTCCTCGGGTGACCTTTGCCTCAGCAAACTTAGGGTAGTTTTTTTTTTTTTCCTGCTCCCATACCTGACTCCTAGATAGGAGGTTTCTCTTGTCCTGGAGAATCTTAAGAGAAGTGTGTCTATGTTCTTGGAATCAGGAGAGCTCAGTTACTTGGGGGTGGAAACGGAGTCTTTTATAATTTCCATGGAACCTTTGCACCTTGTAGGTACTCAGTAATTAATTGTCAGTTTGCTGAATATATCCATCAATCTTAGAGTTTATGCTGTGATGCTGGTAGATGTATTTTATCTTCATGAATAAGAATCTTTCACATGTAACTTATTTTTCTACAGCAGAAACAAATTTCAGGATATAATTTCAATTTTACAAAAAATGTACCTTTTTTGAATGTAGCAATCTAATTTCTCTTTTAAACCCGTTCTGTGAGTCAGCAGAAATTTATCACAGAGGCATTGCAGAGGTGAGACGGAGACTCTCAGTTGCCCTTGAGCTGTCGTGGCCCTGCTCTCTGCACCTCACAGACTTCCCCAGCGGGGCGGCCCTCAGGCCCTGTGTCCTCCTGCTCCCACATGCGCTAAGTGGCACCTTAGGGGGCCCTTGCTGCCCAGACACTCCATGCAGACCTTTCTTTTCTGAGATGCAGCTACGTCCCCGAACTCTTTGTGGAAGGCAGGGAAAGTGATGGTCTGCTCTAAGATGCCCCAGCCACCCGAGGGTCCATCACCCTCCCTCTGGGGGGTGAGGCAGAGGACCCTGTTTCTGTAGGGCTCCCAGTTTCTCTGTGCCCTTGGCTTCCTCTCCCTCTTTCTTGGTTCCAGGAGCTGCTGTCCAGTCGTGCTCTGGCAGATCTGAGTTCTTTGAAGTTCTTCTGGGGGTTAAACTCAGAAGCCAGAACTCGGTAATATTACCCTCTCCAGTTAGTCGTCTGATCCTGTACCTGTCATTGCGGGATGTCCTAAATGACTAAAGAGGGTGGGGCAAGGCAGTAAAGGGGAAGAACAGCAGAACTGCAGTCAGCAGTTCAGATATTACCTCACTGCATTTCTTACAAAGATTCGCCTTCTAACACCTTTAAGGACTTGTTTTCCTTAACATTCTTTTAAACTTGTTTTCTTCCTATAGCTTTACATATATAAATACAACTATTCCTATTGATCATTATGCTGAGGTCTCAAGATGGTTGTGCGTCTCTAACAGACAGGAGATGCTGCAGTAGAATTTGCAGCACTTAGCCCTGTGTGCAGGCGGGAGTGAACACTGAGCCACCGCCACACCAAGCAAGAAATGGTGTATATATATCTCAATACGGATGGATGGATAGACAGACATTATTTAGACAAAGTCACATCAACTGTACAATTCACCCATTTAAGGTGTACAATTTAATGGCTCTGAACACAGAGTTGTTCAGCCACAATCAATTTTAGAACCTTTTTGTCACCTCAAAAAGAAACCTCCACCTCTTATGCAGTCTCCCTCCCCCCAGCCCCAGCCCCACACTCCTCAGCCCCTGTCTACCACTCATCCATTTTCCGCCTCTGTAGATTTCTTTGTTCTGAACATTTCATAAACATGGCATCGCACAGTTTGTGGCCTTTCGTGTCTGGCGTCATTCACTGAGCACTGTGTTTCCCAGGTTCTCGATGGCTGAGGGTTGTGTGGATGGACGACGTTTTGTTTGTCCGTCATCAGCTGAGAGACACTTGGTAGTTTCACTTTTTGGCCTCGTGAATAACGTTGCTATGAACCTTTCTTTACAAGTGTTTGTATGGACCTGCTTAGCAATTTCCTTAAATATGTGGAATGACATCCCCCTCAGATGTTAGTAACTAAAGCTTTTCTGTTTTTTTGATATGTACTTTTTGCCATGATAAGAAGCTATCATTGAATTCAGAGGTTTCAAGAATTGTGTGTAAAAAACATTTGGAATAAAAACCTCCACCTTAAGATGCAAAAGGGAAAAAAGGAAATTCTCCAGAAAGATTAATTGAAGAAGAAAAAAGCAAAAAGCATCTCACAGTCAGCACTTGTCAAATGAGGCCTGGGGGTCAGAGCCCCCTCTGTGCTCCTAGCACGTGAGTCATCAGGGGTCAGGCCTTGAAGAGTGTCTGCCATTCGTTCCGAGACAGGAAGTAAGAGATGATTGGCCAGGAGACTGCAGCTGCAGGTCGCAAGAGCAGCGCCTGGTGCCAGCTGCCACTCTCAGGCTTGGAGCAGAGAAGAGATGGAAACCAAATAACCGAGGGCCTGGCTCAGGACCTTCACGCAGTTTTCAAGAAATTCATCTTTTCTTGCCGTTTTTCTTGTGTTGAGTCAGGAAATTGAAAAACAGAAAAAATAAGCGTGAAAGTAGGTAGTTGACTCTCAAATTTATTCAGTTATTTTTAAGGAGTTTATCCTACTGATATGAGTAAAATAAAATTTTTGTTAGGAATAAGGAGAGCTTATTTTCTATCTAGACATACAGAGTCTTGTTTTGCCATTTGATAAGAGCATGGTCCATGCAGTCTGAGTAATTTGTTTACTCTCAGTTTTAATTAAACTTTTTAAGAATGATTTTTTTATACTGGATTTAGTCTTAAAAGCTAAGAAAGCCTCAATTCAGCTACTGCTTACATACACTATTTTAATTATATTAATGTTAAAAGAGTGATTAAATCTATTAGGAGTCACTGAGATTAGTATTTCAGAGACATCTAATGAAAGCGGTTTGACTAATGTAAATTATTCCAAGATGATGGTAGTATCTACAGGGGCGGGGGGTGGGATTAAATTCAGCCTTGCCTGGCTGTACTTCCTGTCTCATCCAGCTCTGTGATTCTTTGAATGTGAGCACGTTCTTAGAAGATAGTCTAATTTTATGAACTGACAGTTGTAACTCAGAGCTGTGCTGTTTCCTTAGGTAAATACTATGTGGGCTTTAGACAGCTGTCAGATACAACATGGGAATCTCAGATGGATGCAGGTGTTAACTGCAGTGCTGCTGGGTTGGTGGGTGCTGCCCTCATGGAGCATCTTTACCAACATGGGAGGTTCTGGCTCCTCCTGCCCCTGCTCAAGGAGGCTGAGGAGTAGCTGGACATGAGTAGAAGCTGGAGCAGCGCTCGCTTACATTCTGTAAGACTGTGCCCAACTACAATCTGAAGACTTCTAGTGAAGAGAAAGAATTTTAGTTATAAAATCAAACTAGGCCTTTTGGACCAAAGAAAATCAGTTTATTTTTGCTCTTTTGTTTACTAATAAATAACAATGTATTCATAATGTTTTCCCTGTTTAGATTTCCACCAACTTGTAGGACAAGCACCCTGATGAAGCAATATCTGAAACTTAAAATAGCACTTTTGTTCATACAAGTATCATTTTACATAACTGCCAATAAACCCTAGTAAATGAACCTTCCTTAGCATATAAACACAAAAACAGTTGAGCTGTTTACTGTTAAATATTTACTGTCAGGCTTTAGGAACTTTAAGAACTGGTTTTTCCAGTTTCCTGGTTCCCATCAGATGCCCTGGGACCCTGGACTCCATGGCCTCAGCAGGAAGAGCTCAGCTTTCCTTGTCTGTTATTCCAGAGCACCTTAAACCCTATTTCCAAAATACAGGCTACTTTTATTTACAAATTTTATTCATTGGGTTGGACAAGCCAAAGGCCATACCTTTCAATCATATTGAAGTGGTGATGTGAGCCTTAGACCTGGTGCCAACCCTCTGTCACGCTGACTTGGGCTCCCAGAATGTTCCCTAAATTCCAGAGTTCCTTAGAGAAGGAGAGTCACCAGGTGACTTTCTCTGTTACTGAGAAGATAACCTCAGATCCTCAGATTTTACTCCTGCAGCCTGTGAAAATGTTCTCTCCCCATGTAACCCCAGTTAACTTAAATTAGTTGTTTTTTCTGTTTGATTAGTAATTTTAAAGTTGGTCTTTGTTACCAAGCCTTTCACAAGTCCCAGGGTTACTGCACAGCGTTTTTGATACGGACCTCCTCACAGAAATTTGCCGAGAAGAGTGTAATTTACTTTATAAAAAAAGCACAAGGCAAACAGGCCTGAGAAGTACTTTTAAAGTATATTCTCTGGGAAATAAGAATTTTGCAATGAACACACTTTTAAAATAGTATCTTCTGTCTCCCAGACCTCCAGAAGCACAGGAAAAGAGCATAGGTGTTCTTGTTGATGCCGGATATAAATGCCCAGGTACCAAATCACAGAATACACAAACCCAGCATCCCAGAGCCCCCAGCACCAACACGGTGCTGCTACCATGCCAGATCATTCCTCAGTTCTACCTGGATTGTTTACACGGTGCTGCTGCCATGCCAGATCATTCCTCAATTCTACCTGGATTGTTTACACGGTGCTGCTGCCATGCCAGATCATTCCTCAATTCTACCTGGATTGTTTACACGGTGCTGCTGCCATGCCAGATCATTCCTCAGTTCTACCTGGATTGTTTACCCTCACTTCTGCTTAGAGTAGCGGCAAAAGAAAGCGTTGTTGAGGAAACTGAATGTCTATAAAAAGCATCTTGGGTTAAACTTCCCCTCTGGTCCTGACACCACTCCCCACAGTAGGTTCTCTGACTTGACAAGAGGACGTCTCAGGTTGTGTCCTACTGGCTCCTCGCCCCTCAAATCCTCCATTGGTTGTTTTGCCCATTTTGGATTTGATTATATGTGTAATTGTTTCAGGTAGAGAAATAAAAGAGGTAAATGATATGTAAATTGTGAAATGGGAGCAAGGCAAGTTTGGTTGAGTTTTAGCTTGAATGAACCTGACAGAAGTCGGCGTACTTAGGAAGAACGGGGTGAACTGGTGTGGCCCCAGCAGGTTCCGTTTCAGCCGTTTACTCTGCCTGAGATGAGATCTCATTGCTTCTTGATGCTCTTGCACCAGGAGTTGGCAAGTTCCTGCTTGGAACAGAATTGTTTAATGTTTATTGTTGACTTGTTGAGGCTTTATTTCACTGAAAAACTTACCCACACGTAACACTTGTTCAGAGCACACCCTGACTTCTAAGAATGAACATGTCTGTCATTTAGGCCAGGTTATTTTCAAGAGCAAACTTTTCAGTTTTCAGTGTGGGAAATAATCACCTTTCTTCTTCCCTTCACTCATTGTTAGTGCCATGAATAGGGCATTGTTGGTCGAGTGTCTGACCCAGGATGGCATCTGTTAGATGAACTGGTGATATCACTTTACATTCCTAAGGAATATTCACCTGTCCTTGTTGCAGCACGTCATAGCAGCTTTACCTATGAAGGGCCTTCAGAGCACATCAGTAGATGATAATTTGGTGCCATCTGTCTTTATTTCCATTATATTTTAATTTCTTGAGGATAGGACTTCCACGTTTGCACCTGGTTTAGTAGTTGTCAGCTATTGCTGACTGAACGGAACAAATCCAATTCTTCATTGCACAGATGAGATCGCCACAACCCACAGAAGTGGCATCACCTGCTTTCAGCCCCTTGGCCAGGTGGTGAGAGAAATGGGGCTTCCAGTTCAGGGCTCCCTCTGCTATAACTCAGGGATGGTCCCTAAGCTGGTGGTTAAAGTGTTCATATGAAGTAGGTCCAATCTGTGGTTGTTGGTTGTTGCTGTAATCAGTGTGTCAGCACAGAGTTCCGCAATTTCAGTATCTTTCTAAATAACTGACTGTGGAATGTTTGTAATCACACAGCACATAGGTAACGGGCTCACAAAGCAAAGGCCTTGTGAAGTCCATTCCTTCAGGGTGGAAACTGACTATTGGCAAAACACAGTTCTCAGGTTATCTGTTGTTCTTAACAACAAGCGTCTCAGTTCAGGGTAGGCTTATTGTGGTTTGCTTTTGCCTACAAAGGATGTATGTTGAGTAAGAATCTTGGCCTATTACACAGTAAGTCAATAATTGTGTCCTTGCAAATAAGCCTTGTGTTCTAAAATGGAATCAGCATATTTCCTTAGAAAGACACTTCCACTCATTCATTAATTGAGCAGCCCCAGTTGATAGAGAATCAGAATATCATGTTCTGATATTTAATCAGCAAACTCGTTTATTCAGTAGAAATTTGAATTCCTGTGATGTGCCAGACTTGTGAGGAGGGATACAGGGAAGATATGGCAAAGAGGCCCTTCAGAGAGCTCAGAGTCCTAAGAAAGTAAGAACAGCGGGCGAGAACTGCATAGGAGATGCACAGGGCACAGCAGGATGCAGGGACGAGGGATGGCCCCCGTCTGGGCATAGAAGGTGTCTCAGAGACTCCAAGGAGGAAGTGACTCCTGGACTAGATCGATAAAGGGTGGGTAGGATTTAATGAGTCAGAGGTAAGAACAAGGGAAGGAGCGGGACTGTTTCTGAAGAGAGAGCATAGAAATTCCCTGGGGTGTTTGGGAGCCACAGATGTGTGGCCCTAAAAAGGCCAGAGAATTCAGTGAGGAGTCTTGCCCAGATACACGGGGAGCTGTAATGAATTACCTGGGACAGCAGAAATGGAGGTGGAGATGAAGAGAGAAATGGCAGGTCATGTTCAGGAAGTGAAATTGCTAGGCCCTCATCATGATTACAGCATGAGATACAAGGAGGAGGCCCTAGTGTGGTTACTATTTCTCTAGTTCGGGTCTCTAAGGTAGGTTAACAGACAAGGGGAGGAGGTGATGAAGTCAGCTTTGTGAGGACTCTGTATGAGATGTTTCCAGACAGCTGGATATGCAAGTGTGAAACTTGGAAGAGAGTTTGGCATTGAAGATTTGGGAAGCATAAGACATATGTCTTTGTAAATAGGTAAGAATGAGGTTCAGTTGAGAGATGTACGTATAGTGTGATAAGGACAGTAAGCCAAGGAGAATAACACCTTCGTTGAAGGACCAGCAGAAAGACAGTGAACACAGAGATCATAGTGTCGAGGAACACGGGGGTGGGGGCGAGGGGGGCAGCGGGGCGTCAGAGGAATGGTAGAGCAGAGAGCGCTGGCATGCGGGGACGACCACGTGCAGCAGAGCGGTATGCGAGAAAAGACGGTTAGTACCCATTGGGCCTGAACCTTGGTCACTGCTCACCTTGTTGAGAACAATTCCAGGAGATTGGAGGAGCGGAGGCTGGTTGGAGTGGTTTGGTGTACGGATGAGTGGTGAGGCAGGAGAGACGGTGAGATCATCTTTTGAGGCGTTCGAATGTGAATCGAAAATCTGGACTAGCCAGATGGGAACATGGAGAGGAAGGAGGAGCGCCTGCTTGGTAAGAAATAGACGTCTGAGTGCTTGGCACAGGGATTAGGGTAACCCCCTAGAGAAGAGGAGGAAGTGCCTGTTTCAGTGTAGAGCAAGTGCAGAATGCCACTTTATGCTTTGCACACGTCCCTAAACCCAGACGCCTGGGAGAGCACGAGCTCACGGCTGCTCTGTGCTGTGCGCACGCGTCCCTAAACACAGATGCCTGGGAGAGCCAGCCCTTGTCGGATCTGCAGCCTAGCAGGGGGAAAGAGACAGGAAGCAGGAAGCAGAACCACATCCTAGCAGGGGAAATGGACAGGAAGCAGGACGCAGAACCAGGAAGCGGTGGCGTAGACGGGCCTGCAAAGGGGCAGCCAGAGCCCTGGAAAGCAGAGAGGCAGGGCTGAGCCCTGAGCTTCCGGTTGTGGGCGGGGTGGGCTGCACCTGAGCCCTGAGCTTCTGGTTGTGGGCGGGGTGGGCTGCACCTTTATTTGGCCACATTAAAAAGGGGCTATTTGAGCTAAGACTTGAAAAAATAAGAGAATTAACTATTCAGCTTTCTGGGTGAAGAGCATGCTAAGTAGATGGCCAGTGCCAGGGGTGGGGGTGTGCCTGTGTCAGGCAAATCAGGAGGAGCAAGGGACAGGGCAGCCTGGTGAGGGATTTCTCTGGCATTTATTCTGAGGGAAATGGGAACCTTGCTCAAGATTCGGAACGAAGGAATGACATGACCCAACTCACCTTTTGGAAGGATCAGCCTGCTGCCTCTGTTAAAACTAGGCTATAGTGCAGGGGTCCTTTAGTGGGGATCTGTGGTCTGAGACAGGAAAAAATATACCTGTGTTTTCACTAACTTCTAACTGAAATTTATCATTTCCTTTATGATATAGTCAAGAAAACAGTAATAATACAGCACCTGTGATTTTGTTACCAATAGAAATCAGATATTTTCATTACAGTTGGAGAAGTCCTTATATATTATTTACTCTCATCGTTGTCTCGAAACTCTGATTATTAGGCTCATTTCTAGGTCGTAGGTACAGTTTTTACAGGTTGAGTATGTCTTCCAGAAGTGTTTAGATTTCTGAATATTTCATTATACTTTTACCAGCCGAGCATCTCGAATCCCAAAACCTGAAATCCGAAAAGCTCCAGTGAGTATTTTGTTTCAGCGTCATGTCAGTGTTCAAAAAGTTTTGGATTTGGGAGTATTTTAGATTCTGTATTTTTAGAATAGGGGTTCTCAACCTATATAAAAAGGGGGCTAAATTACTGTATCTTACATTTGATTTTTATATTATTTTGAAAACCGTCTCATAATTAATTTCTTTATAAATCTGTGTATTTTATTATACTCATTAACTTGTTGTAAGAAAGTGTTTATAGGCTTCCTCAGGCTGCCAGAAAGATTCGTAATACAAAAGAGATTTTGTTTGTTTGTTTTTCCAAATTAACCTATCCATCACCTTCCGTAGTTACCTTTTGTGTATGTGTGTGTGGTAAAAGCACCTCAAATCTCCCCTCTAGGCAGATTTTCGGTATACAGTAGAGTGTTATTAACTCTAGTCCTCGTGCCATGCATTAGCTCTCCAGACCCACTCATCCCATGTAACTGCAACTCTGTCCTTGGACTTACTTCTTCCCATTTCCTCCCTCACCCAGTAACTCCCATTCTGCTCTCTGTTTATATGTATTTGGCATTTTCAAGATTCCACATGCAGGTGAGATTGTGCAGTATTTGTCTGACTTTGCCTGACTTATTTCACTTAACGTAATGTTCTGCACTTCCATCCGTGTTGTTACAGCATGACAGGGTTTTTTTTTTCTTTTTTTTTTTTAATAGCTGAACAGTATTCCATTCTGTATATGTACTGTTTTCTTCATTCATCGGTTGATAGATACTTAGGTCGGTTCTGTGCTTTGGCTGTTGTATAGAGTGCTGCAGGAAACATGGGTGCAGATATCTCATCGACATACTGATTTCAGTTGCTTTGGGTCTATACCTACAAGTGAGATTGCTGGGTCATATGGTAGTTCTATTTTTAGGCTTTTGAGGAACCTCCATACTGTTTTCTATAATGGCTGTGCCAATTTACGTGCCCACCAACAGTGTACAAGGGTTCCCCTTTCTCCACATCCTCACCAGCACTTATCTCTTGTCTTTTTTGACGACGGCCATCCTAGTACGTGGTGAGGTGATTTCACACCATGGGTTTGATTTGCTTCTCCCTGGTGATTAGTGTTGGACACCTTGCATATTCCTGCTGACCATTTGTGTACTGTCTTTAGAGAAATGTCTATTCGTATCCTTTGCCCATGTTTTAACTGGGTTATTTGTTTTTTGCTTTCAAGTTGTGTGAGTTCCTTACATATTTTGGATGTTAGCCCCTTGTTAGATGCATGGTTTGCAAATATTTTCTCCCAGTCCATAGACTGCCTTTTCATTTACTTCATTGGTCACTTTGCTGTTCAGAAGCTTTGCTATGTGAGGTAGTCCCGCTTGTTTATTTTTGCTTTTCTTGCCTGAGCCTTGGGGGGGTCATACTCCAAAAATGAGCTATAGAGAGAAACAATTTTGGAGCTGCCTCCAGGAATAGAAGACTGAGACAATTTGGACTCACTTTCCGGTTGAAGACAAATAGAAAAGCTAGCAAAACATTTTTAAAATAAAGCTATTTGAAGGTATCAATGAACTGAAAAGGTAATAAAGAAGTGCCATGTCAAGATCCTGTAGAAGACAGAGATCAAGGGAGGTCAGCTTGGCATTAGGAACCACTTATGCTCTGATGTGTTTGCCTGTCAAGAAGTAAGAAAACACAAATTAGTACTACTAGGGATAAGGCAGGGGATATTACTATAGACCCTTCTAAGAAGAAAGGGAAGCACTGCAAACAACTCTACACACATGCATTCAGCAACTTAGATGTAGGGGCCAAATCTCAGAAAAGCGCAGGTGACCACAACCCCCCAATACCAAACAGGTTCTTTAAAGAACTCCATAACTGTTAAAGAAATTGAATCTGTAGTTTGCAAGCTCCCCTCGAAAGACGCCTCTAGCCCAGAGGTGTCACTCAGTAATTTATCGTATGTTTAAAGAAGAATTAATACTAGTTCTACCGTCTCTTCCAGAAAACACAAGAAGATAGACCATTCCCCAGTGAGGCCAGTATTACCCTGACACCCAAACCAGACAAAAAAAAAATAGTGCAAAACAGAAAACTACAGACCATTATCCCTTATGAACATAGATACAAAAATCTTTAACAAAATATGAGTGAATCAAATCCAGCAATTAATTATACACTATGACCAAGTGGCTGGTTTAGTACTTAAAAATCAGTCAATGAAACCCTCCATATTAATAGATTAAGGAAGAAAAGTCACATGATCATATGAATCATTCAGAAAAAGGATTTGACAAAATTCAGTGCCCATTCATGGTAAAAAAAAAAAAAAAAAAAAAAAAAAAACTTTCAGAAAAATGTTAATGGAGAAGATCTTTCTCAACTTGATAAAGAACATCTACAAAAGCCCCTACAGCCAATGTAACACATAATATTAAAAGACTAATTGCTTTTCCCCAATATCAGGGATATTAGGGACAGAGATGTCTGCCCTCACCACTCTTACTCAGCGTAGTGCTGGAAGTTCTGTCTAGTGCAGTGAGGAAAGAAAAGGAAATAAAAAGCGTGCAGACAAAAAGAAGAAAACAAAACTGTCTCTATTTGCAAATGACATGATTCTCTAAATAAAAAATCCTAAAGAATCTACAAAAAAACTAGAGCTAGTTCGGGTGTGGTGGCTCATGCCTGTAATCCCAGCACTTTGGGAGGCTGAGGTAAGAGGATTACCTAAACCAAGAAGTTCAAGACCAGCCTGGGCAACATAGTAAGACCCCCATCTCTACAAAAATTGAAAAATTAGCTGGATGTGTTAACTACTCAGGGAGCTGAGGTGGGAGGGATTGTTTGAGCCAGAGAGGTCAAGGCTCTAGTGATTCATGATCACACCACCATACTCCAGCCTGGGCAACAGAGTGAGACCCTGTCTTTGGAAAACAAAAAAAAAACAAAAAAAAAAACTAGATCTAGTGAGAGTTCAGCAAGGCCTCAAGCTGCAAGACCTATATACCAAAAATCACTTGCATTTCTATATACTATTAATGAACATATGGAAACCTAAATTTAAAAGATAGTACTACTTAACAATTGTTGCACAAAAATGAATTACCTGGGCATAAATCAAATAAACATATACAGGATCTATATGCTAAAAATTGCAAAATACTGATAAAAGAAATCAAAGCAAACCCAAATAAGTGGAGACACATACTGTGTTCATGTCCTGGAAGGCTCAGCGGAGAGGTGGGTTCCCCCCAGACTGATATACAGGTTCGATGTACTTGCTAGCAAAAATCCCAGCAAGGTACTTTTTGTAGATACGCAAGATTATTCTAAAATTTATATGGAAGGGTGGTGAAACTAAAAGTCACAAAAATAATCTTGAAAAAGAATAATAAAATGGGCAGAATCACTGTACTTGATAACATACCTTGCTATATAACTGCAGTAATCAATACAGTGTAGTGTTGGTGAAGGGACAGACACAACATCAATGAAACAGAATGGAGAACCCAGACATAGACCCACGCAAGTACCACCAGCGGATTTGGACAAGGTGCAAAAGCAACTCATTGGAGGAAGGCAGCCTATTTAGCCAGTGTGGCTGGAGCATTGGATACCCATAAGCCAAAAAAAGAAAAAGGAAAAAAACAAAAGGACCTTGTCTTTGGCCTCACACTTTTGTAAAATTAACTCAAATGGAAAATGAAATTAAACGTAAAACATAAAACTATTACACTTTTGGGAAAAAAATAGAAGATCTTTGGTATCTAGGGTCAAGCAAAGAGTTCTTAGACTTCATACCAAAAGCATAATCTATAACAGGAAAAATTGATAAATTGGAAACATTTTTAACTCAACATTTTAAATTCAAAATTAAAAATGTCACTCTATTAGGATAAGGAAAAGACAAGCTACTGCCAGGGAGAAAATATTTGCAAACCTCCTGTCTGACAGAGATCTTACATCTAGAAAATATAAAGAATCTCAGAACTCAACATTAAAAACAATCCAGTTAGAAAGTAGGCAAAAGACAGACATTTTACCAAAAACATTCAGATGGTAAATAAGTACATGAAAAGTTGTTCAACATAATTAACCATTAGGGAAATGCAAATTAAAACCACAGTGAGATATCACTACACACGGATTAGAGCAGCTAAAATTAAAAATAAAATAGTGACACCACCAAATTCTGGCAAGGATGCGATCCTTATACACTAGCCTCTTACATGGCTGGTGTCGGTCACTCTGGAAAACAGTTTGGCAGTTTCTTAAAAAACTAATAATGCACTTACCATCTGAACTAGCAATCACATGCCTGGGCATTTATCCCAGAGAAATGAAAACTTAGGTTCATTCAAAAACCTGGGCATGAATATTCATAGCAGCTGTATTTGTAGTAGCACAGGTTGGAAACAACCCAGATGTCTTTAAATGGACAAATGTTTAACAGGCTGGTGCATCCATGCCATGAAGCACAGCTCGGCAATAAAGAGGGATGAGTGGCTGGCGCTTGGAGCCACCTGAATGGATCTCAGGGGAATTATACTGAGTAAAAAAGCCAATCCCAAAAGGTCACATACTACATGATTCTATTTATGTTACATTCTGAAAATGACAGGATAAAGAGATGGATAACAGATGACCAGTTGCCAGGGATTTGGGACAGCACAGGGGAGGTCTTATGTGGAGAAACAGTTTTGTTTCTTGATGGTAGTGGCAGGGGCTGCACAAACCCACCAGCTTTTGAAATTGCCTAGAACCTGAATAAGGATTGTGGGTGGCACTGATGCCAGCTTCCTGGTTTGGATATTGCCCTGTAGTATGTCAGATGTTACCATTGGTTAAGGATACATGGGGCCCTCTATCCTATCTTTGTCAATTCCTGTGAATCTATAGTCATTTGAAAATAAAAATTAAAAAATAATTCACCAACCAAACAGATACCTAAGGTCTCAGGGACACTGGGAAATTAAAAGTTTTAGGACAGAAAAAGCTGTTCCATGCAGCTGCTAACCCAGAGAAACCAGTGTGCCTGCATCAGAAGTGGACTTCAGGTAGAAACGGCCATGAGAGGAAGAAGGGACACTTGAGAAGAAAGGTCAGCGCCGCAGGGTCATTTCCGGATTCTCTAGATCTGTAAGTTAGTATGCACGGCTTCCAGATGCATCAGATGAAAACTGACACAACTGAAAAACGAAGCAGACGCATCCGTAATCACAGTGGGACGTGTGAGCACAGGGGTCCACAAACTGTGGCCAGTAGGCCAAGTCTGGCCTTTGGCCTGCTTTTGTGTGGGTCTGTGAGCTAAGAATGCCTTTTGGGGTTTTTAAAGGGTTGGTTTAAAAAAGAATATCTAACAGAAACTGTAGGGGGCCGGTGAAGCCTAAACTCTTCACTGTCTGGCCCCTGCAGAGGAAGTCTATGGAGCTTTAACAAAGCCTCTCTCAAGAGCTGATAGGACAAACAGACAGAAGGTTAGTATGGATTCGAATTTTTGAGCACATTTTGAACACAGTGAACACACTCATCCTAACGGACATATAGAATCCTGCACCCAAAAGCTATAGAGTAAACGCTTTTCCAGTGCATATGGAAAATCTACCAGAATTGACTAGATGACAGCTCATAAAGCAAGCTTCAGCAAATTTCAAACAATTGAAATCATCCATCTTTTTTCTGTCCACAGTAAGCTAGAAATCAGTGATAACAATAAGTTAAAATTCTCAGTTATTTGAAATTAAAATAGTACACTTCTAAATAATTCACAGGGAAACAGCAGAAACCACAGTGGGCATTATAAAATATTTTGAATGACAGTGAAAATATTGTCCATAAAAAATGTGTGGGATGAAGCTGAAAGCTGTTCTGAGAAGGAAATTTGTAGAATTAAATGAATATACTTTTAAAAAAAGTCAGTGATCTAAGTATACATCTCTATAAATTAATAAAAAATCAAACTCAGGGAGTGTGGTAGGTAGGAAGGAAATAGTAAAAGCAGGAATTAGTGAAATAGGAAATAAATGGAGAATAGAGAAAGGTTTTATTTACGTCATTTGCAGGAGTTCTCCCTCCTTGCTGGTGGGAATTCAAAGTGGTGCAGCCACTCTGTATGGCCGTGAGGTGGTTTCTTACAAAGCTAAACAGGTCTTAACACGCAGTCCAGTAGCTGCGCCCCTTGCTACGGCCACACCACAACCTGTACATAGAAGTTTCAGCAGCCCTATTCGTAACTACCAAAACTTGGAAGCAGCCAAGTTGTCCTTCAGTGGGTGATTAGATGAATGAACTGTAGTCCATCCAGACAGTGGAATGTTATTCAGTACTAAAAATAAGTCTATCAAGCTATGAAAAGACATGGAGGAAACTTAAATGCATGTTACTAAGTGACAGAAGCCAATCTGAAAAAGCTGCCTACTGTCTGATTCCAGCTATAGGAAGTCTGGAAAAGGGAGAACTGTGGAAACAGTAGAAAGATGAGTGCTTGCCAGGGGCTCAGGGTAGGGAGGCTGAGCAGGCAGGCAGGAGGACTTCAGGGCAGTGTACCTGCTCCAGATGGTGCTCTTATGGTGGGTCCAGGTCATTACACATTTGTCCAAACTCGCAGAATGTACACCACCGAGAGTGAACCCTCGTGTCAACTGTGGTCTTGAGGGACATGTCAGTGTGGGTTCGTCGATTGTAACAAATGTGTCCTCCAGGGATTGGCGGGTGGAGGCACTGATCTGTAGAGAAGCAGAGGGTATGTGGGAAATCTCTGTACCTTCCTTTCAATTTTGCTGTGAACCTAAAACTGTTCTAAAAACATTAAGTCCTTTTTTTAAGTTAATTTGAAAAGATGAATAAAACTGATAAACCTGTTACTAAATTGATCAAGAAAAGGAGAAAGCACAAATTGCCAGTATATGGCATGAAAAAGGGACATCTGCTTACATAGATAATGCAGACTAGAGAGATGCGGGAATATTTATACCAATACATTTGAAACTTCAAGTAAAATGTGTGCCATGAAGAGTAATTGTGTTAAAAAATTTCAGATAAAATGAACACGTTCCTTGAAAAATACAACCTAATAAGACTGAAGTATGAAGAAGTAGAAAACTAGAAAACTTGAATGGTTCCATGTCTGCTGAAGACATTGAATCTGAAATGAAAACTCTGCCCACAAGGAAACCCCAGGATCAGAGGGCTTCCCTGTGAGTTTTTCCAGACGCCTAAGGAGGAACCAGCAGCTGTGCTACGCCCATTCTTCCAGAGAGCAGAAGAAGAAGGAAGGCTTTCCAACTGTTTCTATCAGTCCAGCAAAATCCTGATGCAAAAATCTAACAAAGACTCACAAGAAATAAAAATTTAGGCCAGTCTGTTTCATGAAAATAAAGCTTCCAAACAAAATATTAACAAATCAAATCCAGCAATATATAAAACCAATTATACATGATGACCAAGTTGGGTTTATTTTTGGAATGCAAGCTTGATTTAACATTTGAAAACCATTGTAAATAACAATGAATAAGAAAAAGGATATAGTGGATGCTAAAAAAAATACTTGATTAAATTCAGTACCTGTTCATGGCAGTCACCTTCAGGCTTCTATAGGAAATACACTTCTCACTAACACATCCTGTTAGCATCTGCTCAGCCCTGTGTACGTGTATAATGGTTGCTCTTTTTAAAAACGAGTGTTGTTTTGGATAATTTTGTACAATAGAAAGTGTCGTACAGTACTATTTTAGGATAAAGTAGTGCTGTGCAACAAAAATCATTTTGATTAAACCTTAGATTAACTCTCGGATAATCTCAGTTCATGACAAATTTCTTACAGTGGTTAGCAAGCTTCTATTTTAGTAAATGAAGCCTTCTTTTTTTTTTTTTTAACTTACTTTTTAATTTTTTATTTTTATTATTATACTTTAGGTTTTAGGGTACATGTGCACAATGTGCAGGTTTGTTACATATGCATCCATGTGCCATGTTGTTTTGCTGCACCCATTAACTCGTCATTTAGCATTAAGTATATCTCCTAATGCTGTCCCTCCCCCCTCCCCCCACCCCACAACAGTCCCCAGAGTGTGATGATCCCCTTCCTGTGTCCATGAGTTCTCATTGTTCAATTCCCACCTGTGAGTGAGAACATGCAGTGTTTGGTTTTTGTCCTTGCAATAGTTTACTGAGAATGATGTTTTCCAGTTTCATCCATGTCCCTACAAAGGATATGAACTCATCATTTTTTATGGCTGCATAGTATTCCATGGTGTATATGTGCCACATTTTCTTAATCCAGTGTATCGTTGTTGGACATTTGGGTTGGTTCCAACTCTTTGCTATTGTGAATAGTGCCACAATAAACATACCTGTGCATGTGTCTTTATAGCAGCATGATTTATAGTCCTTTGGGTATATACCCAGTAATGGGATGGCTGGGTCAAATGGTATTTCTAGTTCTAGATCCCTGAGGAATCGCCACACTGACTTCCACAATGGTTGAACTAGTTTACAGTCCCACCAACAGTGTAAAAGTGTTCCTATTTCTCCACATCCTCTCCAGCACCTGTTGTTTCCTGACTTTTTAATGATGGCCATTCTAACTGGTGTGAGATGGTATCTCATTGTGGTTTTGATTTGCATTTCTCTGATGGCCAGTGATGATGGGCATTTTTTCATGTGTTTTTTGGCTGCATAAATGTCTTCCTTTGAGAAGTGTCTGTTCATATCCTTTGCCCACTTTTTGATGGGGTTGTTTATTTTTTTTCTTGTAAATTTGTTTGAGTTCGATGTAGATTCTGGATATTAGCCCTTTGTCAGATGAGTAGGTTGCAAAAATTTTCTCCCATTCTGTAGGTTGCCTGTTCACTCTGATGGTAGTTTCTTTTGCTGTGCAGAAGCTCTTTAGTTTAATTAGATCCCATTTGTCAATTTTGGCTTTTGTTGCCATTGCTTTTGGTGTTTTAGACATGAAGTCCTTGCCCACGCCTATGTCCTGAATGGTATTGCCTAGGTTTTCTTGTAGGATTTTAATGGTTTTAGGTCTAACATTTAAGTCTTTAATCCATCTTGAATTAATTTTTGCATAAGGTGTAAGGAAGGGATCCAGTTTCAGCTTTCTACATAGGGCTAGCCAATTTTCCCAGCACCATTTATTAAATAGGGAATCCTTTCCTCACCTAATTTCTTGTTTTTGTCAGGTTTCTCAAAGATCAGATAGTTGTAGATATGCGGCATCATTTCTGAGGACTCTGTTCTGTTCCATTGATCTATGTCTCTGTTGTGGTACCAGTACCATGCTGTTTTGGTTACTGTAGCCTTGTAGTATAGTTTGAAGTCAGGTAGCGTGATGCCTCCAGCTTTGTTCTTTTGGCTTAGGATTGACTTGGCGATGCGGGCTCTTTTTTGGTTCCATATGAACTTTAAAGTAGTTTTTTCCAATTCTGTGAAGAAAGTCATTGGTAGCTTGATGGGGATGGCATTGAATCTATAAATTACCTTGGGCAATATGGCCATTTTCACGATATTGATTCTTCCAACCCATGAGCATGGAATGTTCTTCCATTTGTTTGTATCCTCTTTTATTTCATTGAGCAGTGGTTTGTAGTTCTCTTTGAAGAGGTCCTTCACATCCCTTGTAAGTTGGATTCCTAGGTATTTTATTCTCTTTGAAGCAATTGTGAATGGGAGTTCACTCATGATTTGGCTCTCTGTTTGTCTGTGATTGGTGTACAAGAATGCTTGTGATTTTTGTACATTGATTTTGTATCCTGAGACTTTGCTGAAGTTGCTACTCAACTTAAGGAGATTTTGGGCTGAGACGATGGGGTTTTCTAGCTATACAATCATGTCATCTGCAAACAGGGACAATTTGAGTTCCTCTTTTCCTAATTGAATACCCTTTATTTCCTTCTCCTGCCTGATTGCTCTGGCCAGAACTTCCAACACTATGTTGAATATGAGTGGTGAGAGAGGGCATCCCTGTCTTGTGCCAGTTTTCAAAGGGAATACTTCCAGTTTTTGCCCATTCAGTATGATATTGGCTGTGGGTTTGTCATAGATAGCTCTTATTATTTTGAGATACGTCCCATCAATTTATTGAGAGTTTTTAGCATGAAGGGTTGTTGAATTTTGTCAAAGGCCTTTTCTGCATCTATTGAGATAATCATGTGGTTTTTGTCTTTGGTTCTGTTTATATGCTGGATTACATTTATTGATTTGCATATGTTGAACCAGCCTTGCATCCCAGGGATGAAGCCCACTTGATCATGGTGTATAAGCTTTTTGATGTGCTGCTGGATTCGGTTTGCCAGTATTTTATTGAGGATTTTTGCATCAATGTTCATCAAGGATATTGGTCTGAAATTCTCTTTTTTGGTTATGTCTCTGCCAGGCTTTGGTATCAGGACGATGCTGGCTTCATAAAATGTGTTAGGGAGGATTCCCTCTTTTTCTATCGATTGGAATAGTTTCAGAAGGAATGGTACCACTTCCTCCTTGTACCTCTGGTAGAATTCGGCTGTGAATCCATCAGGTCCTGGACTCTTTTTGGTTGGTAAGCTATTGATTATTGCCACAATTTCAGAACCTGTTATTGGTCTATTCAGAGATTCAACTTCTTCCTGGTTTAGTCTTGGGAGGGTGTATTTGTCGAGGAATTTATCCATTTCTTCTAGATTTTCTAGTTTATTTGCACAGAGGTGTTTGTAGTATTCTCTGATTGTAGATTGTATTTCTATGGGATCAGTGGTGATATCCCCTTTTTCATTTTTTATTGCATCTCTTTGATTCTTCTCTCTTTTCTTCTTTATTAGTCTTGCTAGCGGTCTATCAATTTTGTTGATCTTTTCAAAAAACCAGCTCCTGAGTTCATTAATTTTTTGAAGGGTTTTTTGTGTCTCTATTTCCTTCAGTTCTGCTCTGATTTTAGTTATTTCTAGCCTTCTGCTAGCTTTTGAATGTGTTTGCTCTTGCTTTTCTAGTTCTTTTAATTGTGATGTTAGGGTGTCAATTTTGGATCTTTCCTGCTTTCTCTTGTGGGCATTTAGTGCTATAAATTTCCCTCTACACACTGCCTTGAATGTGTCCCAGAGATTCTGGTATGTTGTGTCTTTGTTCTCATTGGTTTCAAAGAACATCTTTATTTCTGCCTTCATTTCATTATGTACCCAATAGTCATTCAGGAGCAGGTTGTTCAGTTTCCATGTAGTAGAGCAGTTTTGAGTGAGTTTCTTAATCCTGAGTTCTAGTTTGATTGCACCGTGGTCTGAGAGACAGTTTGTTGTAATTTCTGTTCTTTTACATTTGCTGAGGAGAGCTTTACTTCCAACTATGTGGTCAATTTTGGAATAGGTGTGTTGTGGTGCTGAAAAAAATGTATATTCTGTTGATTTGGGGTGGAGAGTTCTGTAGATGTCTATTAGGTCCACTTTGTGCAGAGCTGAGTTCAATTCCTGGATATCCTTGTTAACTTTCTGTCTCGTTGATCTGTCTAATGTTGACAGTGGGGTGTTAAAATCTCCCATTATTATTGTGTGGGAGTCTAAGTCCCTTTGTAGGTCACTCAGGACTTGCTTTATGAATCTGGGTGCTCCTGTGTTAGGTGCATATATATTTAGGATAGTTAGCTCTTCTTGTTGAATTGATCCCTTTACCATTATGTAATGGCCTTCTTTGTCTTTTTTGATCTTTGTTGGTTTAAAGTCTATTTTATCAGAGACTAGGATTGCAACCCCTGCCTTTTTTTGTTTTCCATTTGCTTGATAGATCTTCCTCCATCCCTTTATTTTGAGTCTATGTGTGTCTCTGCACGTGAGATGGGTTTCCTGAATACAGCACACTGATGGGTCCTGACTCCTTATCCAGTTTGCCAGTCTGTGTCTTTTAATTGGAGCATTTAGCCCATTTACATTTAAAGTTAATATTGTTATGTGTGAATCTGATCCTGTCATTATGATGTTAGTTGGTTATTTTGCTCATTAGTTGATGCAGTTTCTTCCTGGCCTTGATGGTCTTTACGGTTTGGCATGTTTTTGCAGGGGCTGGTACCGGTTTTTCCTTTCCATGTTTAGTGCTTCCTTCAGGAGCTCTTTTAGGGCAGGCCTGGTGGTAACAAAATCACTCAGCGTTTGCTTGTCTGTAAAGTATTTTATTTCTCCTTCACTTATGAAGCTTAGTTTGGCTGGATATGAAATTCTGGGTTGAAAATTCTTTTCTTTAAGAATGTTGAATATCGGCCCCCACTCTCTTCTGGCTTGTAGAATTTCTGCCGAGAGATCAGCTGTTAGTCTGATGGGCTTCCCTTTGTGGGTAACGTGACCTTTCTCTCTGGCTGCCCTTAACATTTTTTCCTTCATTTCAACATTGGTGAATCTGACAATTATGTGTCTTGGAGTTGCTCTTCTCGAGGAGTATCTTTGTGGCGTTCTCTGTATTTCCTGAATCTGAATGTTGGCCTGCCTTGCTAGATTGGGGAAGTTCTCCTGGATAATATCTTGCAGAGTGTTTTCCAACTTGGTTCCATTCTCCCCGTCATTTTCAGGTACACCAATCAGATGTAGGTTTGGTCTTTTCACAAAGTCCCAAATTTCTTGGAGGCTTTGTTCATTTCTTTTTATTCTTTTTTCTCTAAACTTTCCTTCTTGCTTCATTTCATTCATTTCATCTTCTATCAGCGATACCCTTTCTTCCAGTTGATCACATCGGCTACCGAGGCTTCTGCAATCTTCGTGTAGTTCTCGATACTTGGCTTTCAGCTCCATCAGCTCCTTTAAGCCCTTCTCTCCATTGGTTATTCTAGTTATCCATTCGTCTAATTTTTTTTCAAAGTTTTTAACTTCTTTGCTATTGTTTTGAATTTCCTCCCGTAGCTCGGAGTAGTTTGATCGTCTGAAGCCTTCTTCTCTCAACTCGTCAAAGTCATCCTCCGTCCAGCTTTGTTCCATTGCTGGTGAGGAACTGCGTTCCTTTGGAGGAGGAGAGGTGCTCTGCTTTTTAGAGTTTCCAGTTTTTCTGCTCTGTTTTTTCCCCATCTTTGTGGTTTTATCTACTTTTGGTCTTTGATGATGGTGATGTACAGATGGGTTTTTGCTGTGTATGTCCTTTCTGTTTGTTAGTTTTCCTTCTACCAGACAGGACCCTCAGCTGCAGGTCTGTTGGAGTTCACTAGAGGTCCACTCCAGACCCTGTTTGGCTGGGTGTCAGCAGCAGTGGCTGCAGAACAGCGGATTTTCGTGAGACCACAAATTCAGCTGTCTGATAGTTCCTCTGAAGTTTTGTCTCAGAGGAGTACCCAGCTGAGTGAGGTGTCAGTCTGTCCCTACTGGGTGGTGCCTCCCAGTTAGGCTGCTCGGGGGTCAGGGACTCACTTTAAGAGGCAGTCTGTCTGTTCTCAGATCTCCAGCTGCGTGCTGGGAGAACCACTACTCTCTTCAAAGCTGTCAGTCAGACAGGGACATTTAAGTCTGCAGAGATTCCTGCTGAAATTTTTGTTTGTCTGTGCCCTGCCCCCAGAGGTGGAGCCTACAGAGGCAGGCAGGCCTCCTTGAGCTGTGGTGGGCTCCACCCAGTTCGAGCTTCCTGGTTGCTTTGTTTACCTAAGCAAGCCTGGACAATGGCGGGCGCCCCTCCCCCAGCCTCGCTGCCGCCTTGCAGCTTGATCTCAGACTGCTGTGCTAGCAATCAGCGAGACTCCGTGGGCATAGGACCCTCCGAGCCAGGTGCGGGACACAATCTCCTGGTGTGCCATTTTCCAGGCTCTTGGAAAAGCACAGTATTAGGGTGGGACTGACCCGATTTTCCAGGTGCCGTCTGTTACCCCTTTCTTTGACTAGGAAAGGGAACTCCCTGACCCCTTGTGCTTCCCGAGTGAGGCAATGCCTCGCCCTGCTTTGGCTCGCGCACAGTGCGCTTCACCGACTGTCCTGCACCCACTGTTTGACACTGCCTAGTGAGATGAAACGGGTACCTCAAACAGAAATGCAGAAATCACCCGTCTTCTGTGTTGCTCAGGCTGGGAGCTGTAGACCGGAGCTGTGCCTATTCAGCCATCTTGGCTCCCAGCCTTAACTTCTAAAGGGGATAAAATATCTGTTACTTTTTTCCTAATTTATTTCAGTTTTATTTAAAATAGCTCTTGGTTAATTTGAGCTACATAGATAAGCCAGACAATGACGGATTCAGTTTCACGTACCTCATTTATGGACTCATGTGGACACTCGCTAGATATCGGTATCACTTTCCATGGAGCCAGTGTCAGCCAGGAGGTAGAGGGTATCTCGTGCAGCATCCTCGCTAATGCAGGAACCCTCTACAGCATCTTAGGATAGCTTCCCCGTTTGAGAACAGAATGTTGGACATCGAGGTAAACTTGACAGTGAAAAGAAATACTTCATATCGGTATGGTCTTAATTTGCAAAGATTATCAGCCTATCAACCTAGTGAGATACATAAGCCATTTTATTCTTAAATGATAAGTGTTCATTTAAAGTTAGATCTTTCGTAACAAATACTCATAATTACAACAATTACGATTTTTAAATACAATAAACTTAATAGTGTCTAAAATGATACTCTCTTGGCTTCCCTGTCTGTCCCTTTGCCTTTGAAGAAAGTTGTTCAGGAAAGAATGCATCCAGAAGTGAATGATCATGTGAGCTTTTTCCTAGTGGATCAAAGTTTTCACCATTTCTGTTCTCAGCATAGAGGTTCCTGGGAGGCAAGAGACACTGTGCTCACTGCCTGTGTATGTGGAGCAGGCCTGAGGAAGTGTCTGAGGTTGGAGTGGGTGGGTGGATGGATGAAGACACACTCTTACTGAGGAGGCACCCTCATTTCTGTCAGCTGAGGTTGTTCCAAGGCCTCTAATCAGTAGAGCTGGTGAAGCTCAGCTTTGAGGATGCAGCTGGGGTGATGCTGTCCAGTTACTGAGCGAGCATCCATTCTGAGCAGAGTAACTGCAGTGCTGAGATCTGTTTCCCGCATGTGTGACTCCTGTCTTACATTTTTGGTGTGTGTTCTGGTCTCCACAGCCTGATTACATCAACCCCAGAGCCGTGCAGCTGGGCTCCCTTCTCGTCCGCGGCCTCACCACTCTGGTTTTAGTCAACAGCGCGTGTGGCTTCCCCTGGAAGACGAGTGATTTCATGCCCTGGAATGTATTTGATGGGAAGCTTTTTCATCAGAAGTACTTGCAATCTGAAAAGGGTTATGCTGTGGAGGTTCTTTTAGAACAAAATGTGAGTTCACAGACACCTACCTTTCACCAGAAACATCCCTGTAGCTCCAGGCTACACAAAAAACATGAAGTCGGCTGTTGCATTTTTCAAATTAATGCTTTCCAAATAAAGGATTCCGTTAAACCAGGAACACATGATTTGAAGCATCAGGCTTCTGCATCAACATAGCTAATACAAGCTGAATATCCCTTATCTGAAATACTTAGGACCAGAAGTGTTTTGGATTTTGAATGTTTTTGGAATTTTGGAATGTTTGCATATACAGTTGATCCTTGAACAATGCAAGGGTTAAGGGCTCCAAATCCTTCTGCACTGGAAAACCTGTATATAATTTTTGACTCCACCAAAATGTTACTACAAAGAGCCTACTGTTGACCAGAAGCCTTAACCAATAACATAAGCAGTCAGTTAACACATCATTTGTATTATATATATATATTATATACTGTATTCTTACAATAAAGTAAGTGAGCTAGAGAAAAGAAAATGTGATTAAGAAAATCATAAGAGAGAACTATATTTACTGTCCACTAAATGGAGGTGATCATCATCACATTGAGTGGGCTGAGGAAAAGGAGGAAGAGGGGTGGGTCTTGCTGCCTCAGGCGTGGCAGAGGCAGAAGAAAATTCGAGTGTAAGTGATCTATGCAGTTCAAACCCATGTTGTTCAAGGGTCAGCTGTACATACATAGTGAGATATCTTGGGGCTGAGACCCAAATCTAAACACAAAATTCATGTATGTCTCATATACTCCTTATACAATAGCCCGAAGGTAATTTTATACAATATTGTTAATGACGTGCATGGAACGGTGTTTTCACTGCATCCATCACATGAGACCAGGTGTGGAATTTTCCACTTATAGCAGTTTTAGATTTTGGATTTTCAGATTAGGAGTGCTCAACCTGTAGCTTCTTCCAGAATTCTTAAAAAGGGTTCAGGACTCCCAAACTTATGCTTAGGTAGGGCGAGCAGCATCACACCCAGTCTGACACATTTTTAATTTTTGAAGTGCTTTTTACTCCTCTCCCCATTTCTCGCACACACATGCACACACATATGTAATACACATACTTTTTTTTTTGAGGCAGGGTCTTGCTCTGTTGCCCAGCCTGGAGTACAGTGGTGCAATCTCCACTGACTGCAAAATTCCACCTCTTGAGCTCAAGTGATCCTCCCTCCTCAGCCTTCTGAGTAGCCAGGACCACAGGTGCGCATCACCATGCCCAGCTAATTTTTTTTTTTTTATGTTCTCAAACAGCTGCCCTTTATTGAACACCTACTATGTACCACACATTTTTTTATATATGGCGGGGCAAGATTCATCCAGATAGGAATGTTTCCAGCCTTCTGTGAATATGCTGAAAACAACTGCACACTTTAATATGGTGAATTTTATGGTATGTGAATTTTATCTCAGTAAAGCTGTCATTTTTTAAAAGAAATACCAAGTCTTTTTTTTGAAATATACTTATTTTAACATGTCATCAATACAAAATCATTAACAAAATATTTTGCATTTTTCATACTGTCTTCAAAATCCACCGTGAATTTTATACCTAAAGATTTTCAATTTGAATGCTAAATTTCCTTTGGAACTTAATTTGCATTTAGATTTTATAAATTTTACAATTGACAATGTAGACTTATATACTCAAGTTTTTCCAAACACACTTAAATGTTGCCCAATATTTGAATGGTGTGTCAGTTTTTAAATTTAAATTGATAAAAATTAAAGTTAAAAGTTCAGTTCCTCAATCACGCCCACCAGACGTGGCCAGTGGTTACCACTGTGGACAGTGCAGGCTGCACTGCTTCTCAACCAAGGGGGAACGACTTGCCAGACACGCCCTTGTTGGATTATAATAGATGTCCACAAAATATGTTTATTATCAGGATTTAAAAAGGAAGAATTTCTCGTTCTAAACCAACTGCAAGTAAAACACGGTATAGAGAAGGAGAAATTCTTGACACCAGAAGGAGTAAATGCTCAGCACATTATTGTTTTTGGCTAAGTTACTAAAGCAAGAGTATTGTTCTTTTTTTTTTTTTTTTTTAATTTTTTTTTGCACCCAAAACAAACATTTTCTAAAAATACATACAAACAAAAAGATGCATATCAAACATATTAGGAAGGTTGCACATGGTAAGACGGGGAATAGAAATGGGGGGTGGGAATTAAAGGAAATAAATGAGAGAGGGACTTTGTATGGATCAATGATAATAACTCAATCCTCTATTTGACAAAGAAGAAGGAGAAGGAAGAGGAAGAAAAAGAAAGTGGGATAAAGGATCAGAAAGGGAGGAAAATAGAAAAAATTAGAGTACGACTCCAGGGTAGACCTGTTTTGTTGTCGCTGGGTTGGTTGGTTGGTTTGTCTGTTGTATTTTTCATAGGTTTCGCCATGTTGGCCAGGCTGGTGTCGGACTCCCAGCCTCAAGTGATCAACCCGCCTCGGTCTCCCAGAGTGCTGGGACCACAGGCGTGAGCCACCACGTCCAGCCCGCACATTGCGTCTGGCCTCCGTGGTAGACCTCCCAGACGGGGCGGCCGGGCAGAGGCGCTCCTCACTTCCCAGACGGGGCGGCCGGGCAGAGACGCTCCTCACTTCCCAGACGGGGCGGCCGGGCAGAGGCGCTCCTCACTTCTTCCCAGATGGGGTGGCCGGGCAGAGACGCTCCTCACTTCCCAGAAGGGGCGGCCGGGCAGAGGCGCTCCTCACTTCTTCCCAGATGGGGTGGCCGGGCAGAGACGCTCCTCACTTCCCAGAAGGGGCGGCCGGGCAGAGGCGCTCCTCACTTCTTCCCAGATGGGGCGGCCAGGCAGAGGTGCTCCTCACCTCCCAGACGGGGCGGTGGCCGGGCAGAGGCGCTCCTCACTTCCCAGACGGGGCGGCCGGGCAGAGACGCTCCTCACTTCCCAGACGGGGCAGCCGGGCAGAGACGCTCCTCACTTCTTCCCAGACGGGGCGGCCGGGCAGAGACGCTCCTCACTTCCCAGACGGGGCAGCCGGGCAGAGACGCTCCTCACTTCTTCCCATACGGGGCGGCCGGGCAGAGGCGCTCCTCACTTCTTCCCAGATGGGGCGGCCGGGCAGAGGTGCTCCTCACCTCCCAGACGGGGCAGCCGGGCAGCGGCGCTCCTCACCTCCCAGACGGGGCGGTGGCCGGGCAGAGGCGCTTCCCACATCCCGGACAATGGGCGGCCGGGCAGAGGCTCTCCTCACATCCCAGGCGATGGGCGGCCGGGCAGAGACCCTCCCCACCTCCCGGACCGGGCGGCCGCCGGGCAGAGGCTGCAATCCCAGCACCCTGGGAGGCCAAGGCAGGCGGCTGGGAGGCAGAGGCTGCAGCGAGCCAAGACCACGCCACCGCACTCCAGCCCGGGCAACACGGAGCACCGAGTGAGCGAGACCCCATCTGCAGTCCCAGCACCTCAGGAGGCCGAGGCAGTCAGACCACTCGAGGCTAGGAGCTGGAAACCAGCCTGGCCAACATGGCGAAACCGCGCCTCCAGCCAAAGGAGAAAAACAAGGGCGAGGTGGTGGCGCAGGAGAATCACCGGAGCCAGAGGCAGGGAGTCTGCAGTGAGCCGAGTACACTCCAGCCTGGGCAACAGAGGGCAGGAAAAGGGAAGGAAGGAAGGAGGGAAGGATGGAGGGAGGGAGGAAGGAAGGAAGGTAGGTAGGTCCCAGCTAATTTTGGTATTTTCTGTAGAGATGAGGTTTTTCCATGTTGCCCAGGCTGGTCTTGAACTCCTGGGCTCAAAGTGATCCGCCTGCCTCAGCCTCCCAAAGTACTGGGATTACAGGCGTGAGCCACCGCGACCAGCCCCTCTCCTCATTTTTTAATGAGGAACTAATACTCCCTGCAAAAGTGCCCCCACAGATACCAGACTAATCTGATAGGTGTAGTTATGATTTATTACTTGAAAATACTCCCCAAAGGCTGCCAGTTTAGTTGGGGACGCTGGCTGCTGTCCAGCTTAATAAATAAAATCGCTACATGACTCCTGGAAGATTTCCAAATAAGGCCTCAAGCCAAGCTCATTTGGAATGTGTTTTAATACCCGCAGGGATGAGAAAAGCGGTGTGATCCGTGAGAGAGCATACCGGTCTGTCACGATAAAGCACTCCAAGCTTTCATAGCAGAGAGAACACATTTGATAATGTGTTGCCATCACTGTTCCTCGCATACACACACACACACACAGACTCCAGAGTGGCATAGGACTGCAAGTATTTAGAATTTGGAAGCAGCCTGAATTTTATAGAGAACAAAAGCAGAATAAGAGGAGAAATATGCTTCTAATAAGCCAATAAGTATTGGAAAGTAGACTATAGAAATGAAAGGTAAAGTAGCCTTATTGGACCATAGCCTGTAAGTCATCCATCAAGGATCTTTTCCTTTCTTTATCCAGAGTCTCTTGACCAAGTTCCAAGTGATTATAGGTTCTAGTTTGGGGAAAAAAAAAAAGTTTAGGATAGAATATTCGATAATAAAACAGGAAGCTTGAAGGAAAGGTTGAATGTTCCATGTTCCATTTCTTGATCTGCTGATGTTGTTTTGTTTTTGTTTTTGTTTTTTTTTCTAACGTTGGCATTTCTGCTGAATGTTCTTATAATTAAGAATTGAAAGATTAAGATATATTAAATCCAAACACTTTTTAAGGTAAGATTGTGTGGTAATCACCTAAATTGTCATCATAGGACTTGAAGATTCTTTTTTAGAAATCATTGTTTAACCTACAGAAGCTGCTTGGTGTTATTTTTCTGGGGGATCTAGGAGACTATGTTCTCGAAGACCCTCTTGGGATGTGGTCATGCTGAAGGAGAACTGTGCTGCCGTTCGTGCCTGGGAGGAGGGTGCAGCCACCATTGCTGCCTCGCCTGGGGAACAGCGTGGGAGGGTGTCCCCTAAGCTTCCTTCCAGCCACATCTGGCCCCTCACATCTCATTTGCATCTGGTCTGTTTGCAGAGATCTCGGCTCACCAAATTCCACAACCTGAAGGCAGTCGTCTGCAAGGCCTGCATGAAGGAGAACAGACGCATCACCGGCCGAGCCCACTGGGGCTCACACCACGCAGGTGGGAAAGGACCAGGTGCCTCGAGAAGCCCCACAAGCGTAGAGCCTAGCTGCTTCCTAGGTCTTGTTGGTCAATGAATTCTAAGAAGAGGCTGATACAATTGGATGAACAGAATAGAATTTAAATGATAGGGCCGGGTGTGGTGGCTCACGCCTGTAATCTCAGCACTTTGGGAGGCCGAGGCAGGCAGATCACTTGAGGTCAGGAGTTCAAGACCAGCCTGGCCCACATGGCGAAATCCCGTCTCTACTAAAAATACAAAAATGAGCCAGGCGTGTTGGCGGGCGCCTGTAATCCCAGCTACTTGGGAGGCTGAGGAAGGAGGATCACTTGAACCTGGAAGGTGGAGGTTGCAGTGAGCCAAGATCATGCCACTGCACTCCAGCCTGGGTGACACACTGAGACTCCATCTCAAAAAAAAGTATTAAAGTGATAGATCTCTACCCAGTGGTTTAAATTCTGGTCCCAGCAGGAACATTTCTCAGGATTCACTCATTAATTAAATAATGAAGAACTCTTTTTCTGTGTGTGTAAACTCCTTTCTAGGGTTCCCCAAAGTGGAACGGCTCCTTAGGTAATGTTTGTTTATTTGACAAGAGTTTAGGTTTATTTTTTCTTACAATAAAAGTATTATAAAAAGTGAGTATAAAGAAAGTAATTAAAAAGGAAATATACATGGCCTTTAATTCTGTCACATAAAGATAACAGCGTGGGCTTCTGCTGAGGTTTTCTGTGTTTGGATCTCATTGTGAGTACACTCCATGCAGTTTGCATCCTGCTTTCCCACTTAGCACTTAACTTAGGGCGTTAACACCATTCTTCTTAAACAACAGCCACAGAATCTTCCACCACTAGATAGCTGTTCCCCCGTTTGGAGCTCTGAAGATATTTCCTTTTTTTTCTCATTACTCCTAATGCTTTTATGTGTATTATTATTATTTTCTTAAAACAGAATATCACTGTCTGTGGAATCATAGATTGAAATGTAGTCAATTTCACGTAAATGATCACTGAATACCTTCTCCAGCAGTGAGCAAGAGTTTCCGTTTCAGGGTACCCTTGACACTTATAAAAGTCTGGGGTGAGGCAGACTTTTTGTTTTTTTGAGATGGAGTTTCGCTCTTGTTGCCCAGGCTGGAGTGCAGTGGCTCGATCTCGGCTCACTGCAACCTCCGCCTCCCAGGTTCAAGCGATTCTCTTGCCTCAGCCTCCCGAGTAGCTGGGACTACAGGCGTGTGCCACCACGCCTGGCTAATTTTTGTATTTTTAGTAGAGAAGGGGTTTCACCATGTTGGCCAGGATGGTCTCAATCTCTTGACCTCGTGATCCGCTGGTTTTTAAAAACCAATTTGGTAGGTGAAAAATGTATCTCATTGATTGAATGCTGCTTTGTCTGTCAGTGAAGTTAGACATCTTATTAGTTTATTTTGTTAATGAGACTTTTTAATTATTCTTTCATGCCCTCCTTCAGTTCATGTTTACACCTGTAACTATTGCAGTCCCATTATTTTTCTTGATGGAATAGGAGAACTCAGCCCAGATTCTTATCCACCCAGACTATCTCTAGGAGAACTACTTGGTGTCAGCCTTGCAAATACGATTCTCAGAGGTTTTGTGTCATGAGGGGAGTAGCTGCCTCAGATGTGCCCAGATCCCACCAGGTGTCGTGCGTAGCACCCCACAAAGGGAGAGCAGCCGGGATGAGTGGAGCCATGTCCAACCGTGAGAGGGAAGGCTGCTTTTTCTACTGTTCCAATCCTTTTCTCCGTCTTTTGACTTTCTGCCACCAACTATAGATAGACAGAGATTGAGACCCCAAACAAAGTTGATTTATTGCAAAATAAATGTGTGATACTCTCTCACATTGCCCGTTTCCTTACCTGGCTGGCAGTAGGTCCTCAGAAGTCTGCGCCGTGGCTGGGCACATACCTGTAATCTGAGCACTTTGGGAGGCCGAGGTGGGAGAATCACTTAAGGCCAGGAGTTTGACACTGGCCTGAGAAACATAGCGAGACCCTGTCTTTACAAAAAAAAAAAAAAAGTCTGCACTGCATACACAGTCCTGCAGGGTTCCCTCTCCTCTCCAGACTGAGGTTGTCAGCGAAGCCATGACACGGGGCTGAGGGACCTGCAGATGCTGGACGCTGCTGCTTAGGTGGCAGTAGGCATGGCGGTTGTCAGGCCAAACTCCTCTTTCATTTCAGAGGCCATGAGGTCCTGCATGACAAGTTTATTTTGAGCACTAAAGATGACCTGTTAGTTTAATGCAGTGGTACAGTGGTACTTGTAATTTTTATAGAAACTAAATTTTGACTATTTTCTTTTTTTTTTTTTTTTTTTTTTGAGACGGAGTCTGGCTCTGTCGCCCAGGCTGGAGTGCAGTGGCGCAATCTCGGCTCACTGCAAGCTCCGCTTCCCGGGTTCACGCCATTCTCCTGCCTCAGCCTCTCCGAGTAGCTGGGACTACAGGCGCCTGCCACAACGCCCGGCTAATTTTTTGTATTTTTAGTAGAGACGGGGTTTCACCATGGTCTCGATCTCCTGACCTCGTGATCCACCCGCCTCGGCCTCCCAAAGTGCTGGGATTACAAGCGTGAGCCACCGCGCCCGGCAAATTTTGACTATTTTCTAATGAAGTCTGCATACAATGGGCAGAAATCAGTGTCCTGTCATATTATTCCAAGTTAATGAGGCAAACTACATTTTCCTTTCGTATTATTCCATTAATGAGGCGAACTACATTTTAAGAGCTATGATAGATTAGTAAGATCATTTCGTGATTTGGAAACTGTTCCCTTTTTTGTTCTCAAAGTAATTTTCTTCACAAATCCAACTTAAGGTTATATGGTTCTGTCCCTCATTTTGCTGAAGAACCTTATGCCCCACATGGCTCACCCAAAACCAAGCTGATTCTTAGTTGCAGAGCTTAGACTGAAGCCTCCACCGCTTGGCTCCAGCCCCATGTTCTTGGGTAATGCTGAGCTTGCACCTCCTGTGTTGGGGAAGGGCTGTAGGGACGTGGTGGGGCTCTGCAGTCCTGACTGCTGTTGTCTGCTTAAACGGGCCGCACAGCCAGGCCACTGCAACACCAAGCTACTCTTGGTGTGTTGGCCTCTGGACCCAAGCTGACAGCTGTGAGCTCACAACTGCTCCGAGCTTGGAGTCACCTGTTATTCTCAGTGTGTGGTCACGAGTGCCCATGCTGGAGGTGAGCTGGAGACCACGTGTGTAAGATGAGCACACACGGGCTGACCCTGGCCAGACGCGAGGAGCATGTCACCAGTCCTGCAGACCAGTAGCTCAGAGACAAGGGCAGCAGTCACAAAGGGCAGGAAGGTGGGTCTTGGGGGACTTTCAGTAGCTAGACTGGGGTAAAACACCACAGTAGGAGGACACTGGGGAAGGTGAGTCAGCCTTAGAGACCACAGAGGCTGTTGAATGCCAGGCGAGTCGTGGCTTTTCTACCCACCTCACACCGGGGAGCTTTTGAACTTTTTTGAGGTGATGTGATCAGAAATCTGTTAGTTCAGGACCTGTATCTGGGTCCCAGACAAGGGGGTCGGTCCTGAGGGCAGCCCTGGAGCATGTGCCAGCACAAGGCCATGCCCCCGTGGACACCGCAGCATGTCCAGGGAGAACCAGCCTGGCGGAGGCACGTCCTGCAAGGCCACTCTTCACTCATAGTTAAGGCCCCAGGCGGCCTGCACACTGCATGTGTGGTCACGCGCTGGGAGTCCTGGTCACAATGTGGCCCACCTCGCAGATGCTTCCAGTGCACCTATGGAGCAGGGACAGTGCCTATGGCAGGGCTGGATGGCCTGGGCCTTTGTGGAGCACCATGGACGATCACGATACCTTTAAAAAACCACACGAGTTTATATTTAATCAGGCCTTCTAGTAGAGACAAACAGGACAAGGTGTCATGGACTGGGAAGTTACGGAAATTTTAAAGTACGAAAAGTGTGTGTGAATGACGTTTGTGGAGAGTGGGGAGAAGCTCACAAGTCCCAGAAGTGCTGCTCCATGCCTCACCCAGGGCCCCAGAGGGATGGGCCTGGTCATGGGTGCCACGGCCTGCGTAGGTCCAGGGGTCCCCAGGGAAGAGGAGTGGTTGGGCTGCTCAAGTCTTTGTTTGCAGAGTCTAACCTCTCTCCACCAATACCAGACTCTCCTGGGGTGAGGTGTAACATGCAGATCTGTGACTCCACTCCTGAGCCAGATTCTCTGGGGACGCAACCCTTAAATTTGCGTTTTTTCACGACCCTCCCTCTGATTTAAGTATGGGGAAACTGCTGACCTGGTGCTGCTTGCCACCCTTACATGATGTGTCATTTGGGTTAAGACATTTGACAAGTTGCTAATCTTCTGACCACGTGTTCCCACAGGGAGGTGGGGAAGACAGGGCTCCAGCTACCACAGGACGGGCTCTGGGTATAGCCGTTCCAGTCAGGGACAGCCATGGAGAGACCAGGGACCAGGTAAGAAGGCCAGTGGTCACTCTGCTGGGCCACCTGCATGGCACTGCCTCTCACCTTGTGCTTTTGCTGATAACTGCCTTCCTCCGTTTCAGAAAGGTTGTATAGTTCCAGTAAATAAACAGATAAATATACCAATGCATCTAATTTTTATCATTTAGTGAAATAAAGACAAATAATTTTCCATGCTTAATGCTAGCCCTGTCTGCTTCTGGCCACTTTATTCATTTTCTATCAGTTCATTCTGCTCAAGATCCAGTTTTTGTAATTTACTCGCTAGAAGGCACTTGTAAAATTTACATGTGGAAGATCCATTGTTCTCCTGAAAAAAGGACAAGTTATAGTGTTTCATCAATAGCTGTATTCAGGTAATAGAATTCTGATATTTTCTGTGACTTGGATTAAAGTGTGAGGTAGGAAATAGCCCCAACCCTTTGTTTTTTACATACATTGTACAGATACTGTTTTAATGCATGTATTGTGCTGAATTTAAATACATCGAGAACTTCACATCAGTATATGAGCTCAAATTCCGTATAGTTTTGAGAGCCAAACTTAATAAACTTTGAAATTACCTAATATTTATCATTTAATCCCTTAAAATCCCAATCAGCCTTTAATTTATGGTATTTATGACTTTCACAACGTCTAAAATGTGTAGAGACTTCGCAAGCTGCTCAAATTATTCCCTAAAACACAGCAAGTCTTCGGCGTGAATCCAGTTGACCTTTGGGGTCTGTCTCAGGTGGAGTCTGCATGGAGGCTGCGGGGCCACACGTCTGTTGAGTGCCATGTCCTTTCCTCTTGGGTCTGTACAGTCAGCAAACATTGCGAGTCCACTGTATTGTTGAGGGTAGATGAGAATTGATGGTGAATGTTTCTGAAATGCCCATCCTTGACAGAATTGCGAGTCCACTGTATTGTTCAGGGTAGATGAGAATTGATGGTGACTGTTTGTGAAATGCTCGTCCTTGAGAGAGAGCTCCATGAATTTAGATTTACATTTGCTTGAGATGTGTTTCCTTGAATGAGCTTAACCTGCAGAAACTCGACCCCACCAGGTCGTGCACTCACTGTCATCTGGAGCTTCCAGATGGCCCCACTGAACACGTGCAGTCCATCCTCACATGGCCTCTACTACAGCGTAACCATAAGGGTCACTTCCACTTTGTCACTAACTAAATCATCCGAGTATTTATACCAGTGCAGTGCAACTGAGATCTGGGCAAAAGACCTTCCATTTGTGCAAGGATATTTGAGATTGCTTTTTAACTTAGAAGGTGCTGCAGTTGATTGGAGTGAAGCACGAACAGGGAACCCAAAAACAATGGGAGGGGTTTTGTAAACTTACCTAAACTCAGACTGAAGCCTGGTGCTATGGGCCATTGCAGCCGCCCTAGGCGACTCTGGCCTTGGGGTGCAGTCCTGTGCAATGCACGTGCTGTGGCTTTCCAGTTTGCTTCTCCACTCTGGCTAAGAGTCTGCTTTCAGGTCAGAAACTGCAGCCCTGAGGTCGTGTGTGTGTGGAGAACTCACCACCTGTCCTTGGGGCTCCCCGTGGGCTGGCGGCCTACAGCCCTGACCTGGCAGGTCTGTCTCCAGCTGGCCGTGCATATTAGGGCTGCTTGGGAAGAGTGCAGGGTCTGGGATTCTGAGTCTTTGGGATGAGAGGCCTTCCTCATATGAGCCGTGGTGAGGGTGCTCCCAAGAAGAAGGTGAGTGTGTGCAGAGCACTTAGGTCCAAATGGGTGGGTGGAGCTTATGCTCCCCCTCCATCCCTCCCTCGCTCTCTCTGCTGCTTGAAATAGCAGATCTGAGATCTCCTTGACAAGGTGATATTTAAGCAAAGGCCTGATAAGAGGGTGGGAGCTGATGCCAGATGCCTGTGGGCCAGACGTGCGGGCAGAGGGACCAGTCGGGGCTGTCATGAGGTCAGGTGGGCTAGACTTGGAGGGCCCGGCAGCTCTGTATGAATCTGGAGTCCACCCCGACTGAGAAGCTTGCCCCAGGTGATTGCAGCAGGTGGTGAGACCTCAGTGACCACATCCTGCAGAAATGCTCAAGGCCTGCAGACTGACCACATCCAGCTGATGATGGCACACAGTTTGGTCTAGATCTAGGGTTTAGTAATGTTGGAAGTACTGGTGTTGACTGGTGTGGAGTAAAGCTACTGGGTGAAGCGGGCATCCCAGCCTCATCCATCCACACCTTCCCACCCTGGAGATCCATGACCAGCCTGGCCATAAATGCCAGGCCAACCTTGATGACATGAAAGGCGTTAGCCCCTCTAGGTGAAGATGCAGCAGAACCCACCTGACCCATGAAGGCAGGCTGGCGGGGGAGGGAAGAGCCACAGCCTCTCTTTCGGTCAGCCTGACTGGGCAGGGCATGCTGTCGTGTCCCCTACTCCTAGCCTTGTGGTAAGAAAGGAGACCTCTGCTTACCCTCTTTGGCTTGGGGTTGCCCCCTTTCTTCCCCCTGGGCCTCAGGAAGGTGGAGAGGGGATAGTCAGGAGAGTCCACAGTCCAGGTGGGAGGATGGGAAAGAGGCTACGGGTTCTGCAGACAGGTGTGCCTGCCTGTCACAGAGGAAACTGTAAAGAGCATGCCATCAGGCCTCCCACGGATGGGACACATCGCCACAAGCAACGCACTGAACCCTTTCTGTCGGGCGTCTGGCCTGGATAACCTTGAGTGTCCTTTCTAGCTCTGGAATTCTGTGACTTTCTATTCTCTTTATTAAATGGTGGGTGAGACATTAGTAAAGTGTAACTCTTAGGAGTCAATCAGGAAGGTAGAGCTATGTCATTTACAGATGTACCATCAAGAACATGCCCCATCCTGCCCTGATCTTAGAAGGCAGGTGGAGTGGGACCTGTTTGGTACTGACTCCTCTGGGAATGGTAAGAGCCACAGGCTTTTATTTCTTTCATTTTCTTCCAGAGGCGGCCTGCTGTGGTAGCTTCAGACAGGCTGACTTTGTCTCAAGCCCTGGTTCTGCCCCTTCCCTGTGGCCTGCCTTTAGGGGATCCCTGGACCACTGGGCTGCTCCCTGGCTTCTGATCAGTGTGGCCTGACCAGCTGCAGGGATGGTGCCTCCACAGCACCAGCATCCAGGTGGAGGTGATCGTGGCCGCTTCTTCCAAAACCACGTTTTTCCTTTCCCGGCATTAATTCTAACATGTCTCTTAATATTTATGTCAAACTGTTTTGTTAAAGAGTTTTTTCTGTTAAAAATAAAGCAATGTCAGTCCTACCTCAGTATCGCTGTTCTTGCAGAATGAAGTGAAGCAGGAACAGCACCAGAGCCTGCAGGTGTGGCCTGGCGGGAGCGGAGTCATCTGCTTCTCCCGGGGCTCACCCAGAGCAAGGCCCCAGGTCAAGTGCCAGGAAGGGTGCCATATGCACATTGGCTTCTTTCTTTTGTGTGACGACAGAGACTACAGGAGCATCTTTAAAGTAGACCAGAAGAACCCCCTTCTTTGGATTGACAGGAAACAGATTTCTTCTGATTCCGTTAGCAGAGAACAGTGTCCAGAAATTTCTCCTCCTCGTGCAAATTAAAACAGCAGAATGACTTTCCATAGGCAGAACCGTAGCTAGTCATCCTCAGCCCTGGGTCCCTGCCAGGGGAAAGTCTCACTCTTGGAACCCTATGTGCGTCTGCAGCAGATCCCTCGGCCATCCAGTAACAGGCACGCCCCAGTCACCCCTGGTCTTGCCAGAAGTCCGGAGGCTGCCGTGGTTTCCTCGTCCTGCCTGATGGCAGCTCCTTGGGGCAGGCTGAGCTAAGCCTGAGGGATCTCCAAGTGTCATTCAGCAGCTGGTGTGTGGGTGAGGAGAGAGCCCTCAGATGGACACAGGTTTGGGGGTGACAGGACATGGGGGGCTGGCAGGAGACAGAGGCAGCGTCCCATCAGGACTAAGCTGGAGAGGGAGGCCGTCCAGAAGCTGGCAGAGAAGAGAGGCTCTGAGGACAGAAGCTGACAGAAAGGGCCAGGGAGCAGGGAGGGAGGGAGCAAAGGCAGGCTGCCCCTGCAGGAGCCAGGACAGGCACCGCCAGTATCTCCAGGAGTGCTTATTTCTTACTCCTTTCTGCCTGTAATACTATAAGCTACTGATAGGAAGCAGAAAATATGTACAGGCTGAGTATCCCAAGTCTGAAATCCAGAATGCTCCACAGTCCGGAATTTTTGCCCACCAACAGGACGCTCAAAGGAAACGCTCCTTGAAGCATTTTGGAATTTCGGATATTCAGATTAGGGTTGCTGAACCCCGGTAAGTATAATGCAGATATTCCAAAATCTGAAAAATATCTGAAACCGGAACCACTTCTGGTTCCAAGCATTTCAGAAAAGGGTTACTCAGCCTGCAGTAAACAACCCAGGGCTGCCTCCGCAGCCTGCATCTGTGTGGGTTTGGACGCATGAGTGGCCACAGGCCTCCCCAGGAGGCACTCCTTTCTCGTCCCCGAACATGCCATCCTCTGTCAGGACTCCCTGCGCCCTGGGCTCTGTGGTGCCCGCACCCTGCGTGTCCCACGCTTCAGTCCCTCATCATCTTTGCCATGTTCCCACCGCTGAGGGTGCTGTGCACGTCCCAGGACGGACCTAAGGAGGCAGGCTGAGCAGATGAAGGCCCCTGGTGTGGGCGCCCTCTTAAATATCAAATTTAGTCTTGCTTTAATATTTGCTTCCTGTAGATTCCTGAATCCCTGAGCTGGTCCGCAAGGCTGTGGGGGTGGCAGAGGTTCTCCCTAGACTCTGCATTTTGCCAAGCTTTCCATAGCATGCCCAGTAATTTGCTTTTAAGTCCAGTACGCACATCTGTAAGTACCACTTCAGCACAAGTTTCATTTCTGACATACATTTCTTTAGGATGTCATTGACAAACATAAATAAAAAGCCAAGTAACCAAAGTGAATTTGTAGTTCTTCCTGACCCAGAAAGGAGCACGGAGGAGATTTGAGCAGTGGGCACAGGAGAAGTGCAGGCACTCTGGCCCTGCTGAGTGAAGGGCGCGTGACCAGGAGAGCAGCCCCACAGCTGTCTCTGTCGCCTCGTTCCTAAGTCACTGTTAAGTGAAGTGGGCTCTCCCGGGCTCTGCAGAGCCCACAGCCCTCCAGAAAGGAGGAGACAGTTGGGCTACATGGCGTGAACTCCAGGTGTAGGGTTCCCTTCTCACCACCCACAGGACCGCTTTGAATTTCAGGAATGATTTGGAACTCGAAGGAATGTTTGTCAGTCTGGGTGCAAGGCCTAAGGGAGCATGTTTTACCACTTCTGTTCTGGTCACTTAGAAACAATAAAACCGTAATGACCTCAGCAGCTGGAGCCTAAGACCACTTCAAGGCTGTGCCCTAGTTTCATAAATAAGTCTTTGAAGAAGATCCCTGCTTTATTGGAGTAGATCATAACAGTAACACAGAAATCAAAGAGTGGTGATGCATGTGGGTTTGGGGCCAGAAAGTAGCTCTAGGAGACTCTCGGGTTAAAGGCAAAATCGAGATGTTAAATGCTGAGTTTGTGTCAGATTTAAGAGTTTAGGAATGAGGGTGGGAGAAATTAAGCCGTTCCTGCAAGACAGAAGCAAGGATGCTGTTTCATTTGCATTCTGCCTTCCATGCGGAAGTAATTACAAAAATGATATTAGTGGTGCCTGTGTGTATTCTAATTTCAGAGATCCAGTATAAAGTGTATGTTATACACACATCCACACACACTGCTCGCATCAGGACTGGAATGTGCTTTTCAGACCAAGTAATCCACTTTTTCAGTTGTAATTACCGTGAGTTTGGGGCAGCACATTTCTTCCTGGGTTTTGCCTACCTTCAACTCCTCTTGGTATTTCTTGAAGATATTAAAGTAGTTCAAGTAGAAAGTTGTCACTATTTCCAGGGCAATTGATAGGTAAAATTCCTTGTGTTAGTAAAAAAACTAAAAATGCCTCTTCACGAAAGTATTCAGTCACTGCCAAAAGGTTGTCAAGTTTCTGGAGCCTGAGTGTGTGGACAGGTAGGGGGGTCCTGGGGAGCCTGGCCTGAACTCTCTGGTCCACTTCAAAGGCCTCAGAGCTCAGTGCAGGCAGCTGCCCCGAGAACAAAGGCTGCTCAAGTGAGAAGGCTTTAACCTCTTCCTTGCTGTTGCTCAGCCCAGCTGGAAAGAGATGATGTGTCAAATTCCACAGTCCATAGCTACAATTTGCCTGTGATTTTCCAGATTGTCACTTCTCGGTGGTGATTCTGTAGGAGGCCTGCTATAAAACTGTCTGTGATCATCTGTGATAACAAGGGTGGGGGCAGAGGTAACAAGGATCTGGAAACCTCACTTTGGCTGTAACCCTCTCCTTTCACACCTTCTGCCAGAGCTCACACTTTTGGGGGTAGGGGAGAGACCCAGGCTGCCCACGGCAGGAGTGGGTCAGAGGAGAGGCATGGAGACCATCCCCAGTCACGGCAAGTGAAGGCTCACGCCGTCGTACACCAGAAGATAACTCAGAGCAGGGAACTCTGGAAGAAAAGTGTTATTTTTAAAATGTGAAAAACTGTCACCGTTTTTACTACCAGTAGGGAGGTTCTGCCCCGAGTCTCTTCCCAACGTTACCTGTCTATCAGAAAGGCAGACAGTAGCCACCCAGGCTGTGGCTGGAGAAGGGAAGCCCTGGGCCAGCCGCAGAAAGAGCTGCACGTGGGCTTTTCTGTGTTGGCAGAACGTCCGTGGTGAGCCATCTGCATGTGAATTTCCATTTCCAAATGTCGTCAGCAATAGTGAATGCCTAGAAATCACGCAGATGGATGGAGCTGGTGTGAAGAGGGACAACTTCGACATTGTTTCCTTCCACGAACCTCTTAATTAATTGCTTCCACTTTAATGGAATAATTATGGAACACAGTTTCAGTGGCATGTGGCCACAACTGTAAAGAGGATAAAGCTCTGTCCTCCAAATACAGCTCACCGTCTTTGTTCATACTTAGAAATGTGCAGCGTTCTTGTTTGTATATTGAGAGAGATTTAACGCTTACTTTGGTTTTCATGTCTGTTTACTGCAGGAAGCAGACAGTATGAGCACGACCAGTGGAGAAGGTACTAGTCATCCTCCAGGTAAGTTCATCACCTGCATCTCCAGAAGAAATCAGTCACATGTCTGTCTTTATAACATAAATCTTCCATATCAAGTACCAAAGTAAACAGAACTCAGATATTGAATCCTGCTGACCTGGTGCCGAGTTAACTTGGTTTCAAGACGCACTTGCTTCCTCCAGAAAGAGTGTGGAGAGAAAAAGAGGCACACCTGGACACAGAGCCCTGCCAGCGCCCTCCTCTGCTGTCGCAGCTGCAAGGAGACCGTGCCTGTGGGAGCCAGGCCTCACTTGCATGAAGAAGGAAAGATGCCTTTTTCAGTGGTGTCTCCCTCCCATTGTGCAGAAGAGCTTTTGTTGGCTTCTCTCCCGAGCTTGTGCCTGATTCTGTGGCCTAAAACAATCATTGTTAACGTCTTCATGTGTTGCATTCTGATCTTTCATTCATGTATATGATGCCTAGCTCATTTCATTTTAAAATAAATGGGAATCTGTTGTATTCTGATTTTTTATTAACAACACTAGATTATGAGGGGTTGTCTCCTGTTACTAAAAAGTCAGAAAACACTCTACAGTAGTCCTCCCTTATCTGCAGGGAAGACATCCCAAGACCCTCGAGTGGATGGCTGAGACTGGATGGGATGGAACCCCACATACATATACCAGTGGCTTTTTCCTTTACGTACATACCATGGTAAAGCTTAACAAAGAACAGTAAGAGATTAACAGCAATCAGTAACTAATAAAAGCTATGTGAATGTGGTCTCTCTCAAAATATCGTACTGTAATCGCCCTTCTTGCTCTCTGAAAACCAAGAAGACCACTAAGGGACTAATGGTCACAGAAGCTGGATGAGGGGCCGATTCATGTCCCGGGCATGACAGAGCGGGAGGCACAAGGTTTCATCACACCACTCACAGTGGCGAGCAAGTTAAAACGGATTTCCCACTTAATATTTTCAGACTTCTGTTGACCATGAGTAACTGAAACCACAGAAAGTAAAGCTGGGGATATTGCAGAAATTCTTTTCTAATCAGAAATTCTAATCAAACCTAAGTTTCCAACTATGTGTTCTCTTGGTCCTTAGAAGTGTTTGAACAGAAAAGTAACAACTAACTTCCCATCTTTCTGGTGGAAGAGTTAATTCTGCCTGGAAGGTTCTGCCTGAGAGACATGACAGCATGTGTGTGACTCCTGTGTCTGATTCTGTGGGGTCATCCCTTTCGTTTCATTTTGCCAGTGCCTGGTTCAGGATTTTTTATGGCAGTGCCTGTGAAGACAAGCCTGGCCCTCCATCCAGTCACACAGGAAATCCACAGAGAACATGCTGAGAGCAGCCAGCGGCTGGGCTGCCAGCAGGCCTGGTTTATGATGCCGCAAGTGAACAGCACGTTTGTTCCTCTTTATCTCTGAGCATTGAAGGACTTTTGTTTAAAAAAAAAATTAAGTTCAGAGTAATCCTTTTCATGGAAGAATCTTCAGGTCATCCAAGAATTGAAATTTTAAGCCCCAGATTGTACTGAGCTGTACCTGTGGGAAAAGGAATGGCCAGGGTATTGATGATGGAAAAGATTCAAATGAGGAGTTAGAAGGCAAGCCCTCTGTGGGCAGCCGTCTTCCGGAAACCTCGAACTTACGTCTGTCTCCACCTGAGAAAGGAGAAGAAAAGCTGGTGGTGACCCCTGGTCCCGCTGGGCCACGCCATGGCTCTGAAGGTGCCCAGTGTTCTTAGGAGGTGCTCACTCCTGTCACCTAAAGACATTTCCTTCTGGTTGTTGCTCTTTAAAAAACAAAATAAGCCCCTGAACGTGCTTGCAGACCAGTTTGTGTGCCTGTACTTGACAAATTACCTTGACCAACAGGCCAAAGGCACAGGGCTCCAAGGCATCATCTTTCCTTAAAATCCTGAGTGTTTACTAAAAAGGGACACGGTCTCTAGGTATTTTATTACATTTGTATTTCTTACATTTGAAATATCCTAACGGCTCTGTTCAGTTTCTTCTTAAGGACATTTACATATAATTATTTTTCATGCAAGTCTTGTAGGACCCATGTTTTTTCCTAGCTTTGGAAATCAATATTTTGCCTTCCTCTTATGAGGGTTTCCCTATGTCAGTAAACATTAACTTTCTATTTCTTCCATTTTTGCTCATTTGAAACCCCTGCTGCTTCTAGATCTATTTCTTTGCCCTTGTGTAACTTTGAAATAAATTCCTCATCCCTTAGAGAGTGGGTGTCTGTGAAAATTGTTTTCTCCTTCATAATACCTAAATTCTAGTTTGTCAATAAAATGTTTGTGTTTGGTTAACAAGCCCTTATTTAAACCATTGAGTTAGTGTAATCTTTGAAAAACCAGAGAACTGAATTTTTTGTCATTCTAAGATGTAACACTGCAGTCAAGTCTTCTGATGAAATTTCCACATATCAAATTGAAAATAAAGCAAAATATATTTATTACTCATAACTAATATACTGTCACATTTCTTTGATTATTTGTAAGACATTTCAGCATGTGGACGTGGGGAATGGTGAGCCTCCCCCAGAAACATCTCCCTGCTGCCACCATGGCCACGGCTCTGCAGTCTCCCTTCACTGACTCCTGAAACTCCACATAAATCTACCGTCACCCACCCCTTTGACTGTTCCCTTCACCTTCTTGCTCACAGAAAGCTGGTGTTTCCCCCATACCTTGGTGCATAGAGCCGACGCCCCTCACATTCTTGGCCTGTTCCAGGCTGTTGTAGTCGCTTCAGCACGTGGTAGTGCACAGCACCCATTCAATTGTGCTCATAGATTCTGGGCGTTGAGTCCAGGCAAGGCATGGCAGGCACTACCTGTCCTGGCTCCCATGTCTGGGCTTGGCTGGAAGACCTGGAGTCGGACGAGTCTTCGTTCTCGCCTGTATCTGCTGATGCTGGCTCTTAGATGGGGCTTGTGTCTCTCCATGTGAACCTCTCATTGGTCCTGAAGACTAGTTAACTGATAACTGGTTGGTAACTGGATTCTGAACACAAGCATCGCAAAGGCTAAAGAGCCAGGTAGAAGCCATGTTACTCTTTATAGCCCAGCCTCCGAAGTCACAGCATCCAGCATCTCTTCTGCCATATCCTGTTCATCAAGGCAGACAAAAAAAAAATTCAGATGGAGATGAAGTACCTGCTTCCTCTTGGCCAAGCAGGACAGAGTCCCAGGAAATCATGTGAGACCAGAAGTATTACTATGGCCATTTTTGGAAAATACAGTCTCCTGCACAGACCATTTCCCCTTCTCCATAAAAGCCACAAACTTGGAATCTCATCATCCAACCTTGCCACCCACCAGTCCTCCCTGTTGGCCTTTGGGTTCCTGGCTGTCACTCTTCCCAGTATGACTCTTGTAATAATTTCTGGCAGCCTTAGTATCCTGGAGCTAATCCTTCTGGTACCCTGATCTCAATTCCTTGATGTCCCCTCCCAGTGATCTTGTTCCCCACCTTTGGCCTTGTAATTACCAGTAACTCAACTCCTTCACAATCTCAGTCCCCAACACTCACTCTCCAGCCACACAGCTCGTTACCTCTGGCACATGGTGATTCCTCAGTCAGACAGGAGCTGGTGCATTGACCCAGCACACTGCAGCCGAGTGCCCGTCATCAGCCGTGGTCCCTTCCTCACCTGTCCTACCCTATCTGCTGACTTCCGTGGTCAGTAATGGAAGTGACTTTCTTGTATACACTACTTTGGCTCTCTTATTGTGTCTATGTGGTAAAACCACACACCTAGGTTAAATCCAACTCTGCTTTTAGAATGTGGCTAGAGAAAATCCCACAGTCATCCTTACTGGTCCCACCATAAATCTAGTGAGCCCTGGGTACTGCCCAGTGGCCATTCCCCACTTCCCCCTGCGCTCTTCAGATGCTTGGTTTGTGTCCTCTGCTCAGCCTTCCAGCACTTCTCCTGTCCTCAGTCACAGGCGACAACTTTGCTTTCTGTAAGTTCTCACAGCCATGTTTGCTAGCCTTCAAGCATCTGCATCATCAAGTCAGAATTTATAAACAGAATACCGGTAGAAATAGACAAATCCACAACAGAGGGAGTATCCACTTTTTAACCTACCACATGGATGAGCTGACTCTGCCCCTACCTAAGGCCGTCTCTCCAGCTGTGAACCCAGGGTCCCTCAGCTGCTCAGACAGCCCCAGACAGCCCCTTGCCCCTGAGTCATCAGCGGTGTCCTCTCCATGCTGTCCCCCCCATCTTACAGAAAACCTCTGCAACCTGCTTCTCACTCCAGCAGCCACATCATGTTTCTTTACCTTTATAGAAAAATAATGCTGAGTCCAGAATCCTAAGGTCAGCCAAATTAGCATTCTACACTAAGAGGAAAAATTAACACATTTTTGGGAATCAGAAATTATTTGACCCATAGAGCCTTTCCAAGAGAAAGTGGATAGCAAAATCAGCACATCTAACAGGAATACATGGACAATGAGAAGCAATGTTAAGTAAAGAAATTAGTAAAATTTCAGTCATTGCTAAGCAACTATTAACCCAAAGCGAAGATGCCAAACAATTGGAGACTAAATTTCCATATTAATTCAAGGAAAGAAAGGAATGAGGGCAATGATATAAAAAGAAAATTAAAAGCATACTAAATTTCTTACCTTGCTTAGAAAGGATACAAATTTTTATTAAATCTGGATGTTTTTAGAAAAATGTAAGTTTATGTATGTATGCTAAAATGTTAAGCATGCCCATTAAAAGAAGAAAAGTAAATCATGAAAGTCTTAAAACTATCATAACCTTCATGCATCTGGCATAATGAATGAAAATTACAAGCAAAATACAAGGAGAAATACACCCAGTAACAGGACACTTAACATGCATTTCTGTCTCAGAAATCAAAAGATTTTGTAAACCAAAAGAAATGACATACATTTGAGTAAGTCAGTCAACAAGCTTATTCTAATAGAAATATACGGAACAAATAGATGCCTTTTTATTAATATTCTCAAACACAAATGGACAGTTCACAAAATTTAACCATGTAGTAGACCCCAAAGTAAACCTCAATCAAAATACTGAAAAGCCAATTTACTGAAATCACACAAGCCTATTTTCTGCCCTTAAAATAGAGGCCAGGAGCGGTGGCTCACATCTGTAATCCCAGCACTTTGGGAGGCTGAGGTGGGTGGATCACCTGAGATCAGGAGTTTGAGACCAGCCTGGCGAACATGGAGAAAGCCTGTCTCTACTGAAAATACAAAAATCAGCCGGATGTGGTGGCAGGCGCCTGTTGTCCCAGCTACTCGGAAGGCTGAGGCAGGAGAATCGCTTGAACATGGGAGGTGGAGGTTGTAGTCAGCCAAGATTGCGCTACTGCACTCCAGCCTGGGTGACAGAGCAAGACTGTTTCAAAAAAAAAGAAAGAAAATACAATGAGAAATCAACAACAAAAGGATAAAAAGCAAACATTTTTCCACTTAGAAATTGACTCACCATTTAAAAATATTTATTGAGGAAATCAAAACCAAAATTACTTTTAGAAATAGAAGTGTTACCTTAAGAAATTCATGGGAGAGGAATGATATCAGAGAAGATTGCAGAGCAGGAAGCACCAGGGATCCATATCCCCACCTAGACAAAAATGGCACTGGCAGAAACTATCCAAAGTAACTATTTTGGAACTCGGGAGTCTACTTGACAACTTGCAGCTTCTAAGGGGAAGCTTGCCTGGTAAGTTGTGGTTAGTTTCCATCAGTTTTGGATGCCTGGTTCCCAAGTGCATGGTAGACAGCCATGCACGCATTCCTGGTGCAGTTTGCTGGAGCCAGGATGAGCAGTAAGGACCTTGTTCTTCAAATACCAGGGCTCTGTGTTGTGATTGCTGCTTTGGATCACTGAGTTCAGACAGAGACTGGGCGCCACTGGTTCTGCCCACACTGGCTAAAGCACCTTCCGTGGGATCTAAAGGAGTAACACCTGTGGGTTTCTATGGATTTGTTTTTGCTTTTTTTGGAGTCAGGCATTTAAGGATTAGGACATTCAAGAGCAACCATATATAAGGGAAAATTTAGAAAGCCACAGCACATGGCCAGGGGAGTGACGGGCTCAGAAAAGACCTAAGAGAACTGAGAAGTTTTTCCCTCAGGCTGGTCTTCACCACAGAGGCACCCTTTAACAATCAAAAAGTAAACCCAAGGGGAGGAGGATTATCTGATTTCCAGAGGTGCAACGTTATAAGATTCAAACGTCTGTTTTTCCACAATAAAGAAAATTACATGGCATACGAGAAACAGGAAAGTATGGCCCATTCAAACAACAACAAAAAAAATGGCAGAAAGTATTTCTGAAGAAGCCTAGACATCAGACTTACTGGACAAGACTTTAAAACAGCTGTCTTAAAGATGCTCAAAGAAAACATGGACAAAGTCCATTGAAAATGTATGAACAAAATGAGAATAACTCAATAAAGAGATAGAAATTACAAATAGGATCCAAAAAGAAATTCTGGATCTGAAAACAGTAACTGAAATGAAAATTCACCAGAGGAGTTCAAAAGCAGAACAATAAAGTATTGAGCAGGCAATAAAGAATGAACAAACTTGAAAATAGGAAAATTATTGAGCCTGAGAAATGGAATGAAGAATGAAGAAACATGAACAGAGCTTAAGGAACCTGGGGAACAGCAAGTGGACCAACACACATTTCAAGGGTCTCAGAAGGGGAAGAGAGAGGGAAATAGAATAAATAATTCTGAAAACTTCTCATATTTGATAAAAGACATAAATCTGCAAATCCAAGAAACTCAACAAACTCCAACTAGGATAAACTTGGAAAGAGACTCATACCAAGACACATTATAGCCAAACCATTGAGGGCCAAAAGCAATCCTGAGAGCGAGAAGTTACTCATCAGATAGATTACAAGGGACCTTCAATAGAATTATTGCCAGTTTATCAGAAACCTTGGAGGACAGAGAGCAATAGGTAGATACATTTAAAATGCCGAAAGAAAAAAACACTGTCAACTGAGAATCGTCTATCTGACAAAACTATCCTTCAAAAATGAAGGAGACACTCCCAAATAAACATAAGCTGAGGGAGTTCATTACCACTAGACTTGCTGTGCAAGAAATGCCAAAGGGAAATCGCTCAGGTTGAAATGAAAGGGCCCTAGACAGTAACTTGAAGCCACACGAAGCAGTAAAAAATCTCCAGTAGAGACAAATATGTGGGCAATTACAAAAGCTAGCATTATAATTTTGGTTTGTAACTGCACTTTTTATTTTCTACATGATTTGAAAGACAAATGCAGAAGAAACAACGGACTAATCTACATTATTGGGTTCACATCTGTTTCAACATTGTCTCCTCCAAGAATTCATTAGCTTGATTTCCCAGCCTACTTACTCTTTTTTAATTTGAGGTTTAATTTTTTCAAAGTAAAACATTCACATAGTTTAGAGAGTCAAATAGTTCTATAGGCTGTTTTTAAAAGCACATCAGTCCCCTTCTGTGTTTCCCAGAAACACCTACTTATACTTTCAGCTTTTCAGATGTTGTGTCCTAATAATCTGTGTATTTCTAAATAATATTCTATTGCTATTCCTTTATTTTCTGTTTTAGGAATTAACTCTAGTGCTCACTATAGACATCAAAGGATTTTCTCTCTTGCCTCTCATCTCACTGCGTTTCCCAGTTCTCCCGAATGGTTTTAATTTTACTTAGTTTATATTACTATTTCCATGAAATCACTGTTCACAGCCAAACCAAATAATTACTTTTACTTTTTCACTTATCATTTGTTTTTCCCCTAGATTCTTGTTTTGTTTCTGTGGGTTTATTTAGTTTTTTATACATTTATCATAATTTCAGCTCTCAGTTATAGAAATCTCAGCATACCTATACGTTAGGTATCCTGTTAATTTCATCTTCTCGACGTATCTTCTGCTCACTGGCCAGCCCTGCCTTGTGAGCTGTGGCTGTCGTCCCTCTCTCTGGAGTTGGGGCCCTGAGTCCCATACAATCCTCTTTCTTGATTTATTTCCTTATCCTGAGAAAAGAGGAGAATAGGCAATATGTTTTTGAGGCCTTGCAGGTCTGAAAATGTCTTTATTATACCTTCATATTTAATTGAAAGTTTACCTGGTTGTAGAATTCTATGTTGGAAATAATTTCTTAGAATTTTGAAGACATTGCCTCATTGTCTCCCCCCTGCTTCCAGTATTACAGCAGGCATCTGATGCTTTTCAGGTTGTCGATGCTTGTCTGTACCCATATTTTCTCCCTGGATGTTTATAAGGTCCTCTGTTTGTCCCTATTTGTGTGAAATTTTGTGATGAGAGGCCTTAGTGTGGGTTTGTTTTTACCTACCATGCTGGGCACTCTGTAGAATTTTCAGTTTGGCCCCTCAGTCCTTCCATCACAGAACACATGTCCTAGCAACTTAAATTGGCCTGACCAGATGGCAGTGTGATTGCCTCAGTTCATCTTTGACTGTTAGCTTCGTTATTGTAGAGAGTGTCCAATCAAACTGTGCTACCTGAGCAGAACGTGCAAGTGGTGTCTTTGCCAAGTTTGTCCCATCCTTAGCATCCTTGGAAGGAGGAAAATGGGTGGGACGGTGTCTGACTTCTTCCCAGGTGGCCTTGTTATAATTTTCTGGAAACTTCTTCCAGAATCCCTCTGTCTTGCCTCTTTCTGCTGAGCCTCCCCTCACAGTAGAAGCTGGTTTTGGTGTGCTGCCTCTATGTCGGTGAGCTTCCTACCCCTGTCATCCAAGAATGCATCTTCATACCCATAACATTCCTCGTATCTCTCTCTCCTACTTACTGGTTCCTTTCTGTCTTGCCTCTGTTTCCTTCCTAAATCCATATTCGGAAACAACCTTTAAATAACCTGGCAATTAGACAGAATTATTCTTTTTCTCAATAAAGAATCCATTTTATGCCTTTCTTATCATTTTTCTAATCAAAAACATTTTCCTTTTTTGTATATTTTATATGCAGAATTATGTATATATTAATCAGAATTTTAACTTTTAGTAACCTTAATTTCTGACAAGCAATTTTGAACTATTTGTCACATATTGGTATTTTATAAATGAGAACCCTTTTATAATTCTTAGAAATATGTTTCTCCATACAACATAATATTTTATGTATATTAATAGACCCAAATATATTTAGTCTTTCTATAAAATGTAAGAAGACAAGAACAAATTTATATTTATGTTTAGCAATTGATGTTTCAAGTTTTTAAATCTTATTTAGAAATGACCTAGACATTTAATGAGTATCTGTTGTTCAACTTAATGTTAAGATTTCAAATTACATGAAAAGCTTATTTAAAAGCATTTATTCCATTTACATTTACCTAATTTATTTTTAACAATTTACCTAGATAAGTTATGAAAACTGAGATACTAGACAAAGCTTGTCATCATTTCAAGTTATTTCTTGTTAACCATTTTTATAGCCTGTGAATATCAGGCATTCATCTAAGTAAGTACCTTAAAGTTAAATATATGGGTATTTTGTCAATAACCCTGAAGATACAGCAGTCTTATTAAACCACAATATTAAATTAGTCTTATCTATCAAAGAATTGCACAAAGATCACTCTGTTTTAGGCTGGGTTTATAGTTTTATAACTTTTGTGTCAAACCCTGACACCTTAAAACATCTAGCAGAGACAAATGTAAAACTATTAGAACAATAAATGCAGGCAAAAATGTATACTCACAGTTTTGAAGTTATTTTACCAATGATTTTTAAACCAGCTTATTTATCAAAGATCTACTTAGGTCACATGAAATAGAAGACATTTCGGTTAATAGCTATATACTTTATATGAGCACTCATTTAAGCAAATCTGAATAGAAATTCTTAGGAATTTCTGGCCCACTATGCCAGATTTTACCATGTGGATACAACGTACAACATAATACATGTACATGTGCATAAACACACCTGAAGTTATATGCATACACAAAGCTCTTATAGCTTTCATTTTAGAATTTTAGTCATGAGACAGTAAAATATACAAACTCACTAGTTTATAAAAGATAGTTGGATCCAAATTATATTTCTGACAAAATGGGAACTGTTCACGTGGCAAAAACTTTATTTGCCCTGATAGATAGCCTAATGAAAGCTGTGGGCCAAAATATTGGGTTAAGCAGTTTGGTTTTAAAAGGGATTTTTTTTTGTTTGTTTCAAATGAGTTTAATGTTAAATTTTTAATGTTTATGTTTTAGCTTGAACTGGCTGAATTATATAAGAAAAAAAATGTCCAAGTAGCCTTGAATTAGTAAAAAATCTGTCTTTTGTTTGCAGTCTGGTTTCCTTGCACCTGGCTGGTCAATGCAGGTGGGGAAACATTTTAGCAGGTTTTGGGGGGCTTTTTTCCCTTGGCTCCTGCATGACAGAAAAAGCAATGTTTATGCCAGAGATACAAAAAATTATATTACTGCTCTGAGCTCAAGATTTTGACCTGTTTGATCTCGGATCCTAACTTTTATAAACATTTATCTAGGCCTTTCCTTTTAGATTATCAGCCCTTTAATTAACTGTTCCATCACCCTAAGCAACTGTTAGGCAAATCTAAATTTACATTTTCAAAAAGTGTCTACGTTGTTGGCTACCATGGAGCTGTTATAATTTGTAAAGCCAGTAATTTGAAAGCCCTTTAAGACTTTTTTAAAGGAACCTTGGCTGGAATATCATAAGCAGTGAATTTTATCTCAATACCAGCAGAAGGGTCAGCAGATTGGACATAAGCAGAAAAAAAAATAGAGGACTTACAATGCTAACTTTATAGTTGTAGATTTTTTTTTAGAAAGTTCAGATAATGACCACTCAGCTCTGAATTTTCCTTGGTGTAATTTGCCCATCAGTTTAAAAATGTAATGAGAATGGGCCATAATACAGCCAGCTGGAGTCCCAGAATACCTGGCACATCCTCATGTTTGAGAATCCCATTCCGTTTCTTATTAATCTCTTGAGAGCAAAGAAAATCCTATAAATCCTCTCAAGAGAATGTTGGGAGTCTGGACCAGCGTTTTAGAGAGAATATCGGGAGTCTGGACCAGCGTTTTAGAGAGAATGTCTGGTGGCTGGACCAGTGTTTTAGATAGTGGCAACCACTCTAGTGGCTTTTAATGAGCCATCCTGTGTCCAGCATTTAGAACGATTGTTTTTGCTCTGAGAAGATTTCCAGAAACAAGCAAGAGAAAAGAGCCACATCAAACAAAATATTAAATTAGGTGCACAGAAAGAATCAAAAGCAAATTCACTAGGAAAGATATGCCTCAGAGACAGGATGGAGATTCTGCAGGAATCAGACACTTTATACAGAAAGGACTTGCTGGAAAAGACAAAAGGTCTTTTATCATCCCAGCAGGGATGGAAGGGCTGTTATTAAAGGTGGCCTTATCACCAAAACAAACTCCTATGAAATCAAAAAGCCTCTACCAAAAAACAGCGAGGCTCTGCCTGAGAGAAGACTCACCAGGGTAGAAAAGCAAGTGGCAGACGCAGAGAGCTCAGAGGGCTTGAGTGAGAACTACACACCAGCTCTAAGAATCACCAGTTTCTTCCAGTCACAATCTTTCTTCAGGTTCTGTTACAGACACCACTTATGTAAACCTAACAACAGAGACAGGCTGTCTAACAGAAAGTGATATTTATTTGGGAGTAGGCATTGCAATGGGAATACATGTGCCATAGTAAACTATGTGCATATATATGCAACAATGGGGAGCCAGTTAATAAGGTACTATCCATGCCAAGGGGACAAGAGCAGGATAAAATAATTCACAGTGGCTCGGGCCAGGTGTGTGGAGGCACTGGCCGTGTGGGACATCCAGGCCGCCTCTCCACTCACTCAGCATTCAGTCTTCTCAGACACTCGCAAACTGCAGAGGAATTAGCCCTCCAAGGCCCCATGAGGCTGATTGCTGTTGACGGGTAAAAGCCTCTTCCCTCCCTGTCCCACTCACTGAGCAGCAGGAAGCCTCTGACAAGGGCCTGGCGAAGGGAAGAGAAGAGGCACCAGGGTGTGGTCCCAGTACCTTGCTACTTGCTGTCCATGGTGTCATCCCCATTGTCTTTGCCACTGTTTGCCAAGCTCTGCCTGCCTCAACGCTACACACAGCTCAGAGCAGGGAGCATGGCAAGCTCATGGGGCAGCTGGTGGGGCACATGGGGCAAGTGGTGGGGCCTGTGCTGTCCCCACAAGACTGGGGTCTGCAAAGGGACTCTGCAAGTGTGATTAAATTAAGGCTCTCGGATCGGATGGTCCCAAGTTATCCAGGTGGGCCCTGCATGCATCTCAAGGGTCCTCATAACAGGGAAGCAGGAGGGCCTAGACAGAAACAGAGGCTGGAGTGATGCAGCCATGAGCTAAGGAGGGCCGGCTGCCTCTAGAAGCTGGAAAAGACAGGAACAGTTCTCCCCTGGAGACTCCAGAAAGAACCAGCCCTGCCAACACCTTGATTTTAGCCCAGTGAGACCCATTTTGGACTCCTGACCTCCTGAACTGTATGGTAATAAACTTGTGTTGCTTTAAGCCACGAGGTATGTAGTAATGTATTACAGCAGCCATAGCAAAAATACTGTCCAATAGGGTCCAGAAATCACAGGTGGCTGCAGAGACCAGACAAGTGGCCCCTCTGCAGGTAAGCAACGCACCTCTCTGCAAACACTCCCCTTGTCTTAGTTCTGGTTGCAGACCCTCAGTGTGGAATTGGGCTCCCCTTTCTTAGCCACTCAGCCTGACATGCTGTTCCTGGCCTGGACCTCAGCTGATGGGGAGCTAAGGTTACAGCGGGGAGGAGACAAGTGTGCTCTATCCATGCAGGCTCAGGTCTGGGGAAACACAGACAAAGGTGGCTGGACTGGAAGTCCATGTCGATCAGTGCCATGCAGAGGTGGCACCCCAGCTGTCGGTGAGGTCTGTGGGTGCAGCAGGTCTTCCCGCAGCTTCCGCTCCCCCAACACCCTCCATGTCCCGACTTTGTCCACGCAGCCGTTGGTCTCTGCTGCCCTCCATCCCGTGGCTGAGGATTCATGCATGCCTGGACTACATGGTCTGGAGTCATGATCTACTGGCAATACTTGTCTATCATTGCTTTGGAATTTGGGATTGAGATGGGAAGGGCCAAATTTAGCATCTGCATTCCCACATAGCAACCTAATCAGGTTCCCAAAGCCTCTAGAAGCTCCAGGTTGAGCCTCCAGGAAGGCAGCACAGCTTGGGAGACAGTACCTGGGGCCACGTCAATGAGGGAAGGCTGGGGTTTGCTTCAGATAGCACTTTGCAGGGGGTGGGGCAGGCTGCAGTGACTCCCAGCACCACCACCTTGACTGCCCTATTTGGCTGTGGGGGCGTCTGAAAGAAGTGCTTACCCTGGGGAACCAGGAGGACTTCAAAGTCCTCTGGAGAAACCCACGGGCTCACAGCAGCCCCTCCATTCCCTCCACCTGAGGCGGATCTGTGCGATGAGGACTGGCAGGTCCCGAGCACCAGACTCCAGTCGTCACTCCCGCAGCTTGGAACCAACCGCAGCCGGCACGCAGGACAGACCTGTGCACAGAGCGCGGGTTTCACGGTGGGCAAAGATCAACGCCCTTTGGGTGGACGAGGTCTGCCTGGCATCAGCACAGCTGAGCATCTACTGAGGTGAACTTCCCAGGGGCAGAGAAACCGCGAACAACACAAGCCTGATTTAGGAAGAAAAAACTAGCGTGAAACAAGCCTTAGTACTTTTGGACATTGAGTTGAAAGCTGGGTAAATATCTTTATATTTTTTTCCCTGTCCACTAAAGGCCTCAGCGTGATGTCGCCTTTCCCCAGGAGCATCTGCATGTCTCCCCACGCGAGGCTCAGGCCCGGCTCTCAGCACGGGAGATTCACAGCCTTGGCTGGGCTGTTGTGAGACTTGAGGGCAGGGGATTGCTTTGCTCGTTTTCATGTCCCCCACAAGGCTTGGGACAGTGACTTCCACACACTGGGTATCCGACAAATATTTGATTGGGTTTTGTAAAATTCCTGTTCCCAAAATGCATCATTCTGAGAGAGTTTTTAAATCTTTCTTTTTTCCTTTTACAGATTTGGCCCAACTGAAATAATTGTGTGTATGGCTCTATTTGCCTAAACAAAGGCAAAAATATGTGTGTGGTCATGAGAGATCCCAGAGCCTAGTGGACCCCAAAGGGCACCTCACTCATTCATCTGACAACCTTCAGTTCCTCCTAAGTGTGGCTACTTCCTGAGGAAAGCACAAGTGACTCCCAGGCCCACTCAGAGCACCCGATCCCGACATCACAGGGACACCCATCTCCTTCAGAGGCCTGTGCAGCCCCAGAGCCAACCCTGCTGATGTCATGGCTTCCCAGGCTGGAGCTGGTGGGAGCCACATACCAGAGTCTTGGAGGGTGAGGGCTGGCACCAAGGAAAAGTGTGGGTTGGCCCCAGGGAGAGGATGGGCCCAGCTGCCCCCTGCTATGGGCATTCACTGTGACAGAAGCAACCAGCACTCACCTCCCAAGGGCCTCCACGGTGTGTGGAATTAGAGCCAAGTGTAATGAATGTCTGAATTTACAGCAGAGGAACATGAAAAATTGTCTCTGTTTAAGAAGGCAGGAAAACCTTTTTACTGTTGATATCAAGTTCATTGAAGTATAATGTGCATCCAACAAAATTATGCATTTTTAACAAATGGAAATATCATGGAAATACTCATGTGACTATCACAACTGATACACGGGTTTCTGTCCAAAAAGCTGTCTTTAGTCTGAGCCCTGGCCCGGCCAACGGCCATCTGCTGCTGAGTCTCTTGATGCCTGTAGGGTCTGTTATGATGACCCTCCTCCATGCCTGGTCTTGCTAATATGTACTCTCTCTCTTCTTGATCAGTCTAGGTTGGAGTTTATCAAGTTTGCCAGTCTCTTCAAAGAACCAACTTTTGGTTTTGCTAAATTTCTCTGTCACCTGCTCTTTATTTCACTGACTTCTGTTCTTTATTTTGTGTTAACTCTTACTTTGTGTTACTTTTGCTCTTCTTTTTCTAGCATTTTAAGGTGGAACTTCAGGTCACTGATTTTAAGCATTTCTTCTTTTGTGGATAGGCATTTAGAGCTATAAATTTCCCACTAACCAAGTATTGTTCTAAATGCTTAATTGGAATGATTAAAATTTTATACATTTTGTAAAAGTTTTAATCTGTAAAATTTACTCAGATTCACACATTCCCTTGAAGATGCCCCTGAAGCTTCCTTCGCGTAGCACTGGGGTGATGTGACACATTTAGGGCTGCCCCGGCTTTGTCCCGCTGGCTGTTTCTCTTGGGTTCGGGGAGCTGTGACCCAGGGATTGGTGGCCGTGGGTTCACTCAGGGATGATGACAGGAAGACAGATGTTTTTCACACAGTGTCCCTGAAGAGAAAATGCACATTAATTTTTTTTCTCTTGGATGTGCAGCATTGGTAAACCAAGTCAAGCAGAAAGGAGGTGGAAGGAAATTCCTGGCTTTCCTGGCAGCTCGTCTGTCTGGGCACTTCATGCGTAGTTTGTTCACTGGCACCAGTGGACCTGGCAGGTCCCATTCATGCAAACGTTGTCTCTGCCCCCAGGCTCCCTGCAAAGCACGCCAGGGTGTTTGTTTCTGTACAAACTGGATTTATCCCTCTGGTCAGTCAAGCCTGCTCCTGCAGATTTTAACCTGATTTGTTAGGGAGAGGAGAACTGTCGAGTGGCTGCCCCTGCTGGCCTCTTCCTAATAACTTCTGAGCTTGCAGATGGATTTCCACCGCATTTGACCTAGAGGCAGAATATCGAAGGCCTCTCCAGACGGCAGCGTCCCGCTCAGGACTGGAACGCATCCAGCCCAAGCAGAAATCTGCGTGGACATTCCTGGGATGGGATAGGATCCAACTGAGGATTGTTACAGGACCCCAGAGGGTCAGCTCTGTGCTGATATTGGATACCAGTGAGCAGTGAATTTGTGAGGCCTGGTGAACCAGCAGACTCGTGTGGAGCACAGACAGGCCTGAGAATAGAGACCAGAGATATAATGGGAGCTGGGAAGCTGGGCCCACTCTGGACAGAGCTGCACCCGGGACCAGCGGACACTGAAGAAAGGAGCCCAGGGCTTCTCTGAAGCTGACAAGACTGTCCACGAGAGAAAGGGTGCCTGGCTTCTCCTGGCCACAACATAGCCCCAGTGCAGACACAGCCAGGCCTGCCCTGTGGCCTGTGACCACAAGACTGCCTTCCTGGAGCCCAGCTGGGCCTGGAACTCAGAGCCAGGCTAGACACCTCCTCCACCCTTGCTGGCCGGCAGAGATCGGATCCCAGAGGTGTATCCAGCGTCTGGGCATAGTAGATGTTCAGTGAAAGGCAGTTGCTGTAATCATGCTGGCAATCAACAATGTAATCACCAAAATCTTTTCTCCCTGAGCTATCCTCATGCTGGTGAGGGTGGAGAGACTGGGGACCTCATTTTGAGGGGCCAAACCATATGCAGGGAATACAAGGTCTGAGAGACGAATCACTTGTCACACTAGCCAGTGGCCAGTGCACGCGAATGTGTGTATATTGACTTTGATCAGCTTTGAGGCCGCATCCTCTGGGACCCCACCTCCATGGCCGAAAGGCTTCTAATTCTCCTTTGATCCTGTAAAGGGCAGTTTGATTTCTCCTGTAAACATCCACAGAAACCGGAGGCCTGAGATAGTGACACTGGAAGGTGGGCAGGCTGCTAATGAGGGTTCCTGGCTGGGATTCAGCCTCAGCACGCAGCTCTGTGTGCCTGGCTGTTGTTAACTGTGCAGCGCTCTGGTTAAGCGAGGCTAGGAGTGGCACTGGCGTGTTTGTAATCCGCACTCACCAGCACCACTCGGGCTCCCCTGGCCTCTGTGCCTCTCGGCAATACCGCACCCATGGGAAGGGAGGAGAGCCTCCCGCCCACCCTCCATCTGTGCCCGTGTCAGGGCTTACAGGAACATATGCTGCCTGTTACTCACTGACCATCTGTTCACAGAGCTGATGAAGTGTCCCGGTTACCCTGGCAACGAAGCCCTTGATTGGCGGCGGCTCCACAAACATTTGCCGCTCAGGTTTCACTTTTATCTGTGCTCTGGAATGGGGCTGGGTGGGGGATGCTGAGGCCTGGGGGCTGGGGATCAGCAGGCTTGGGGGGGTGCTGGGGTCTGGGGAGCAGGCTGGGGGTGATGGGCTGAAGCTGGGAGGTCAGCAGGCTGGGGGAATAGGCTTCGAGCTGGGGGGTCAGCAGGTTGGGGGTGGTCTGGGGTCTAGGGGTAGCAGGCTGGGGCGTGGTCTGGGGCTGGGGGAGCAGGCTGGGAATGATCTGGGGGCTGGGGGGTCAGCAGGCTGGGAGGTGGTCTAAGGACCTGGGGGGTCAGAAGGCTGAGGGATGGTCTGGGGCTGGGGGAGCAGGCTGTGGGGGGCAGGCTCCCCTTCTCCATTTTCCTTTCTCACCTCTCTCCCACCTCCTTTCCCTCAGCACTCACCCACCTCCAGTCTGGCCCTTCTCCCCACAGTTCAGAGCAGGTAGAGCTGGGAATATGGCTGACCAGTCTGAGAGCTGGGTGGGGGCTTGTTCTTGTTCACCTGGCGCCAGTACCTTTCCCAGACTGCAGGCTGGAGTCTAAGGGTGGAGGATTCTCAGCCTCCCAGTCCAGGGCAGCAGCTGCCCAGAAGCCACCCCACGGCAGTGGACATCTGTGCCCCCGTTTTGGAGACCTGGTGTGATGAGGACACATGGGCTGCAATTAGCTGTTAGCAGGGCCATCCATGGACCACAGTCCCAGGAAGACGTTCTGTTCAGTTGCTCCGGAAGGGACCTAGGGTGCACTGCAATTGTGGAGGGGTGATTGCTGCTGATCCCAGCCCCCAGAGGGAGTTCCTGAGTTTTTAGCTTGAGTTGAGGAGCTGAAAATGGAAGCTGCAGCAGCCAGTTTATGGCAGTCCCGAAAAGAGGCAAACTACCTCCTCTCTGCTAAGGACATCAGCCAAGTGCTGAGGCCAAAGGCCTACAGATGAACCCTAGTGTGAGATGGAGAGGCTGAGGCACAACACTAGTGCCAAACTGAGCCTACGTTCTTTTCTTTAGCGAGACCTGGGATTGAGCGTCACAAAGTCTAGATTCTATTTATTCCACCGTCTCACAGTCTGGTAGCAAATGTCTGTGGGGAACCCTCCTCACTCCTGTCTGAGCTTGGAATCCTGGGACTAAGAATAGCAGCATGGCCCTGCTCTGCACGGGACTGGCGTGAGTGCCAGAATGCTGGGTCTCAGGGCATGCGGATTGCACATTGATGGCATGTGGAGGCCACCTGGGGTCTCAGACAGCACAGGTGAGGGAGCTCTGTGTCCACAGGGACCACGACATTTTATCACAAGGGGCACAGCACACCAGCGTCCTCGCTCCCAGGAAGAGAGGCCCCGGACTGTCTGCTGTTGGCTGAGATGATTGAGTCACTGGCCCTGCTGCACAGCTGGGGTCAGACACGGAGGCCAAGCTCTGCTCCAGGCTCTCTGGGGCCTTCTTGTCACCGGACGCTGAGCAGAAGTGGGGTGACACAGAATGCCCACACCCCACAAACTCCCTGGGAAGCCAGTGTCTCTGAAAGATTCCATCTGGGACAAAGAGAAGCCATCACTTGGTTGGAGTCAGCCCATCACGGCTCTGCCTGGAGTGGAGAAGGCCCGGGCCCAGGTGTCATCACTCTCTCTGCTCGTGACCCCCAGAATTTTGCAAAATCTGTTTTAAAAGTTTCCTTGTAAAAGTGACCCGTCCTCCGTCAGGAGCCTGGGTCTCACTGGCCATTTTAGGAGCGCAGCCTTCCCGAGCTCAGCAGAATCCCTCCATCGCAGTGAGCACTGGTGGCCCCCTCCCTACTGCCCTTCCCCTTCCTGGGTCCTCCCAGGCTGGCGACCCCTCTTGGCCTTGATTCTACGCTTTCAAAAGTCCAGCTCCCACCAGTTCCTCCAGGGCCCACTGCGGGGTCACCACAGGTCTGTCCAGGGCATGGTGAGGCCCATGAGACCCCTTGTTCTATAGACGCTACGCTTCTTAAAAACAGGGACTTTGTCCCTCACTGAATCGTAGTTTTCTGTATCATTCATCATTGCAGCTTGTAAGCATCAAGAGTGTTTCCTAAATAAGATTAAAATCTGGCCTTCAAACAACTTTTGAATTAACTGACAAATGTATGTTGGGCACCAAACGGATTTAAGGACAAGTCTGCCTTGGGCTTTTACCAAACTCCAGCTCTTAGACTTTATTATCTCAACTGAAATAAAATTGAAATTTCTTCATAATATCTGATATATATTTTAATTTCTGACAGAGATACATTAAAAGACCCATTTCAAGGTTACTTGGATAAAGAATGGAAAATGTCCATTTTCAGCTGTGCCATTTCCCATCTATTCCAACAGTATTTAAGCTTCTCCAAACAAAAATAGAAGGAAAGCTTCCACATTTTTTTGTGAGGCCAGCATGACATTGCCACCAAAGAGACCAGCTTTAAAAAAAAAAAAAAACTACCAACAAACCTAATGTGTCAATAGCAATGTAAAGAGGCCAAATAAAATATGAGCAAATGAAACGCAGCGGCATGTTGAGAATTACACACCACGACTAAGGGTGGGTTGTTCTGCCCAGTGCAAGTCGCAATGACTCAGTATTGGGTCTATTAATATAAATCACCATTTAATAGAGCAAAAGAGAAAAACAGTATGACCAGCCCTAGAAATGCTGGCAAACAGTGGATGGAAGTCAACATCCTCCTGTGTGTTTTGAAGTAGAGACTGAAATGTTCCTGATAAAATGGGAAGGGATGAATAGTTCTTTTACATGATAAATGACCTCTGCCTCATCCTGACCATTCCCTGCAGCCACTGAGGAGGACAAGACACTCAGAGTTTCCAGGCTGCGTTCTCTCACTGCTTTGGAGGCACATCTCGTGCAGTTAAGGCACAGAAACTGGGAGTGCAAAAATGAGATAGGAGCAGAGAAAGTGATGATGACTTATAGATTATTTGATTGTACATCTGGATAACCCTGAAGGAGCAATTGCAAACAAATGTGCAAAAATATAATTCGACAAGGTTAGCAACCAAGGTGAAAGCTCTACCCCAGGAAAACGGCCCTGCCTCAGAGGGATGTGCACAGACAGGGCAGAAGCCAAGCAGGTATACAGACTTTCAATGTTTGCAAAGTTAGTCTCTGCACATATGATACAATCCCAGTTAAAAGGCTAACTTTTTAAAAACCAGACAGGCGAAATCTAAATTTGTGTAAGGAAATATTTAAGAACAGATAAGATAAACCTAAAAGAAAAAACAAATAATAGAGAAACTATTACTATCAGATCTCAAAACATATTATAAAATTCCATTTAAAACTATGTCCATTTAAAAATATGTTACTGGCAAATAGATAATTAGAAAGTATAGAAATAGACCTCAAAATACTGCAAATTATATGATAAAGACATTTAAATCATGAGGGGAGACAGGATATTCATATAATGATGTTGACTAGGTCGTCTCCTGGAAAAACTATAAAGTTGGTTCTATACTTCACCAAAATTAATTCCAAATAGAGCAAAGGTATAACTGCCAGAAAGAAAAAAAAAAAGGAAGAAAAGCAAAGAGGAGACCATGGGAGAATTTTTTATGACATTGGAGTACGGAAGCTCTAAACACAAGACAAAATCCAGAAGCCATAATAATGCGAAGAAATATGATGACGCAAAAATAAAACCTTCTGCCTAGAATGAAACACCACCATGAGCCAATCGAAAGATAATAACAAGCTGAAAAATTTGCAATTAATACCAGAAACAGTCATTTCCAAATATTTAAATCAATAAAAAAGAGACCAGTAAGTTAATAAGTAAAAAGAAGCAAAGGATTTCAACTGAGTTCACAGAACACAAAATATAAGGCACTCTTAACCGCATGAAGAAAATGCTCACAACGCCCTGCTCAGAGCCAGGGTGTGGGCAGCCAGCGTCTCGTGCGTTGTGAAGGCTACATAAAGCCCGTCTCTTCCCAAGAACAGAAAACTGGCCACATCCATCGGATGGCAAACGCATGTGACACCTGGTCAAGCAATTCTATTAACAATTCTATTCCTATGAATTTATTCTATGGATACATTCATGCAGATGTGAAACAACACGTGTGGTTACTCGCAGAGGAAGGGCCATATAAGCTTGGAAGTGGCCGTCAACAGTAGACCAGGTCTAGAATTTGGAAAACGCGCACGCAGCACACGGCCGTTAGCTGGTTTGTGATTCCACCTTCATCATTCACCTGTCAAGGGTGTTTCTCATTAGGCCCTGGGGGTGTGCTCAGCCCTGCCAAGCACAGCAGGCACAGACTCTTCCTCAAGAGTTACAAGCTTCTCACCCTGACTCTTCCCTTAAGAATCTGGCTCCCAGGGCCACCTCCCAGAGACACCATTGTCAGAGTGGAGGAACGGACTTGGGCAGGTGTGACCTCCAGAATCCTCAGAGGCTTTTCCAGCTCCGGGAGTGGCTTCAGACCTGAATCATGGCAACCCGGCCCCCTCCTGACTACAGACCATCCTGGAGTGTTACCGTGGAGATGGGAGCGCCCAGAACACGGATATGTTCTGAGGGAATTTCCATTCTTGTCTTCAGGACATTCTGCCAGGATGGGGACCTGCTAGAAGTATGGGACACTAGCTGTCCCTTTGCTATAAGGCCCCCGTCCCAGGTGTGCCTCCCCACCTCACTGTCCCCTCAGCACAGTCCAGCAGGGCCAGGAGAAAACCACCAAGATAGCGCAGTCCCCGGGAAGGGGTTGCTACCAGGCCCTACCCCATGGGAGGAGGGCTATTGGGCTCCCCCTGGGCCCAGTGGCCTGGCATGAGCCACCAAATGACAAGATGGGGCAGGCAACCTGTTCTGTTGTCTGGAGGGCCTCAGAGCCCGCACGGCTTTCTCTGTGCACAACGGGGAAGACAGGCAGCTGCCCTGACAGGGGTTTCCACACAGAGTCCCTCCAGACTTCTGTGCCTCCACATCAGAAACGAGCCACTCTTACAAGCCATCAGAGTGCTTTCTGGGCCTGAATCGGGCCTTTCATTTGTATGTACCTTGGATCCGAGAGGCTGTCACCCTAGAGCGAAGAGCACGCTGACGAGCTGCAGGGCTGAGATGGAGAACGGGCAACAGAAGTCATCACTTGACTTGCACAACTGCCTATGCTTCCTTCTTCGTGTAGAATTCCTTTCCAGAGCCTGATAGAGTGAGAAGCAAGAAGAGAGCCATGTTGAATGAGAAGCTGGGTCACAAGGCTGTGCCTGGCGCCTCTGGGGTGCCCTGTGAATGCTGATGGGCCCACAGCTCCGCCTGGCCCAGGAGCAGCTCAGAAACGCCCCGAGTATGAGTTGATTTGACACCCGGCAGCTGGGCCTGGGCTCAGAGCAGAAGGCCTGTGGGCCTCCTCAGTCAATCAGCACCCATCCCCCACCCCCGCACCCCCCCCCCCCCCCCCCCCCCCCCCCCCCCCCCCCCCCCCCCATCACCACTGTGAAACCACCCCCCCCCCCCCCCCCCCCCCCCCCACGTCGGCACCCATCACCGTGCACAACCTCAGTCAGCACCCATCACCCTGTGAAACACACCCTCAGTCGCACCATCCCCTCTGTGAACACACCCTCAGTCGGCACCCATCACCCGCTGTGAAACACACCCTCAGTCAGTCAGGCCCATCACCCGCTGTGAAACACACCCTCAGTCCAGTCAGCCCCATCACCGCTGTGAAACACCCATCACCACTGTGAACACACCCTCGTCAGCACCCCATCACCTGTGAACACACCCTCAGTCACAGCACCCATCACCGCTGTGAAACACACCCTCCAGTCAGCACCACCCCTGTGCACCCATCACCACTGTGAAACACACCCTCAGTCAGTCAGTGCCCACACCCTGTGAAACACACCCTCAGTCAGTCAGTGCCCATCACCACTGTGAAACACACCCTCAGTCAGTGCCCATACCTGTGAAACACACCTCAGTCGGTTCCACCCATCACCACTGTGAAACACACCCTCAGTCGGCACCATCCACCCTGTGAACACACCCCTCAGTCAGCACCATCACCGCTGTGAAACACACCCTCAGTCAGTCAGCACCCACCACTGTGAAACACACCCTCAGTCAGCCCCATCACCGCTGTGACACACCCTCAGTCAGCACCCATCACCACTGTGAAACACCCATCACCACTGTGAAACACACCCTCAGTCAGTCAGTGCCCATCACCGCTGTGAAACACACCCTCAGTCAGTCAGTGCCCATCACCACTGTGAAACACACCCTCAGTCAGTGCCCATCACCACTGTGAAAAACCCTCAGTCGGCACCCATCACCACTGTGAAACACACCCTCAGTCAGTGCCATCACCACTGTGAAACACACCCTCAGTCAGCACCCATCACCGCTGTGAAACACACCCTCAGTCAGTCAGCACCATCACCACTGTGAAACACACCTCAGTCAGCACCCATCAGCTGTGAAACACACCCTCAGTCAGACCCATCACCACTGTGAAACACCCATCACCACTGTGAAACACACCCTCAGTCAGTCAGGCCCATCACCGCTGTGAAACACACCCTCAGTCAGTCAGTGGCCCCATCACCACTGTGAAACACACCCTCAGTCGGCCCATCACCACTGTGAAACACACCCTCATCGGCACCCATCACCACTGTGAAACACACCCCATCATGCCCTCACCACTGTGAACACCCCTCAGTCAGCACCCACACGCTGTGACACACCCCCAGTCAGCCCCACACCACTGTGAAACACACCCTCAGTCAGGCCCATCACCACTGTGAAACACACCCTCAGTCGCACCCATCACCACTGTGAAACACACCCTCAGTCGCCCATCACCCTGTGAAACACCCCTCAGTCAGTGCCCATCACCACTGTGAAACACACCCTCAGTCGGCCCATCACCACTGTGAAACACACCCTCAGTCAGCACCCATCACCACTGTGAAACACACCCCTCAGTCGTGGACACCCATCCACCACTGTGAAACACACCCTCAGTCAGTGCCCATCACCATGTGAAACACACCCTCAGTCGGCACCCATCACCACTGTGAAACACACCCTCAGTCAGTGCCCATCACCACTGTGAAAACACCCTCAGTCGGCCACCCATCACCACTGTGAAACACACCCTCAGTCAGTGCCCATCACCCACTGTGAAACACACCCTCAGTCAGCACCCATCACCACTGTGAAACACCCATCACCACTGTGAAACACCCAGTCAGTAGTGCCCATCCCACTGTGAACACACCCTCAGTCAGTCGCACCCATCACCACTGTGAAACACACCCTCAGTCAGTCAGCACCCATCACCACTGTGAAACACCCATCACCCACTGTGAAACACACCCTCAGTCAGTCAGCACCCCATCACCGCTGTGAAACACACCCTCAGTCAGTCAGCCCATCACCACTGTGAAACACCCATCGACCACTGTGAAACACACCCTCAGTCAGTGCCCATCACCACTGTGAAACCACCCTCAGTCGGCCCCATCACCACTGTGAAACACACCCTCAGTCGTGCCCATCACCACTGTGAAACACACCCTCAGTCGGCACCCATCACCACTGTGAAACACACCCTCAGTCAGTCAGCACCCATCACCACTGTGAAACACACCCTCAGTCAGTCGCACCCCATCACCGCTGTGAAACACACCCTCAGTCAGTCAGCACCCATCACCACTGTGAAACACACCCTCAGTCAGTCGGCACCCATCACCACGTGAAACACACCCTCAGTCATTGCGCCCATCACCGCTGTGAAACACACCCTCAGTCAGTCGGCACCCATCACCACTGTGAAACACACCCTCAGTCGGCACCCATCACCGCTGTGACCACCCTCAGTCAGCACCCATCACCACTGTGAAACACACCCTCAGTCGGCACCCATCACCGCTGTGAACACACCCTCAGTCAGTCGCACCCATCACCGCTGTGAAACACCTCAGCGCAGCACCACCCGCTGTGAAACACACCCTCAGTCAGTCCAGTCAACCCAGTCTGCACCGCTTGTGAAACACACCCTCAGTCAGTCGCCACCGTGACCACATCCACCCATCCCGTGTGAAACACACCCTCAGTCAGTCAGCCCCATCACCCTGTGAAAACACCCTCAGTCAGTCAGCCCATCACCGCTGTGAAACACCCCTCATCAGCACCCATCACCGCTGAACACACCCTCAGTCAGTCGGCACCCATCACCGTGTGAAACACACCCTCAGTCAGTGCCCATCACCGCTGTGAAACACACCCTCAGTCAGTGCCCATCACCGCTGTGAACACACCCTCAGTCAGTGCCCATCACCGCTGTGAAACACACCCTCAGTCAGTGCCCATCACCACTGTGAAACACACCCTCAGTCAGTCATGCCCATCACCGCTGTGAAACACACCCTCGGTCAGTCAGTGCCCATCACCTGTGAAACACACCCTCAGTCAGCACCATCACCGCTGTGAAACACACCCTCGGTCAGTCAGTGCCCATCACCGCTGTGAACACACCCTCGGTCAGTCAGTGCCCATCACCGCTGTGAAACACACCCTCAGTCAGCACCCATCACCGCTGTGAAACACACCCTCGGTCAGTCAGCACCCATCACCGCTGTGAAACACACCCTCAGTCAGCACCCATCACCGCTGTGAAACACACCCTCAGTCAGCACCCATCACCACTGTGAAACACACCCTCAGTCAGCACCCATCACCTGTGAAACACACCCTCAGTCAGTCAGCACCCATCACCGCTGTGAAACACACCTCAGTCAGTCAGCGCCCATCACCGCTGTGAAACACACCCTCGGTCAGTCAGTGCCCATCACCACTGTGAAACACCCTCAGTCATCAGCCCATCACGCTGTGAAACACACCCTCGGTCAGTCAGCCCTCACCGCGTACACCCTCTCGTGCCATCACCGCTGTGAAACACACCCTTGGTCAGCGAAGGCGCACAGTGGAGGAGCAGCCCTGCCACCCTCTTGACACAGCTCAGCCTCTCCACTGGGCAGGTGCAGAGGCACCTGCTAAGGCCTCTGCCACTGCCTGGCAGAACAGCCCTCTTCAGACGTGCTTCTTAGGAGTAGGGGCTGGAGCGCTGAGTCCCACAGGTGGGTCTGGTCTGGACACCCGGCGCCCGGCCTCTCATAGAACAGCCCTGACAAAACATTAATATCCCTGCTAATGATGCCTGGCTGTCAAAGCTGGGGCAGCAGCCTCAGTCCAGGTGGCGGAAAACACTTGGAAGGGCTTTGAGAACTTGCACCAGCTCAACAGGTAAAGTTGTTTCCTGTCACCAAAGCCAAAGGGAGAATGCAAAGTTTCAAGTCTACCTTCCCTGGCAGCTTCTTCAGACGAGGTCTCCCTGGCTCCCTGGTTTTTCTCCTGGCATGGCCCTGCCTCACGACGCCTACCATTGTCGCCATCCATGCCAGGTTTGTCCACAGTCCGCCCTCGACTCTGTCCCCTCAGGCCTGGCTGCCGTGTGCCTTCCCGGGGGCAGCTCAGGGCGGAGTCAGGGACCTTGCACCGCATCCTCCTTGACCCCAGCGGCCTCATGCCCTCCCTGCCACAGAGAGGCTGCCGCCCACTTGGGCTGTTCCTGATGGAAAAGCCCTTTGAGCCGGGCCCGGACCTGCAGCTGTGGGATCCTGAGACAGCAGCCCCTCTGGACTGCGTTCAGGGTCCCAGGCAGCGCCTGTGCTGTACCGTTCGTTCAGCTCCAGAGGTGCCTGCCGCTTGGCGCTTTGCTGCAAAGCCACTGCAGCCCGGCTGTGGGAGGGTGAGCCCCTCACTCTGCCCACCTGCTGCACTGCGCTCTGTGGGACCCCTGGTGCTCCTGAAAACAAGGGTGGGTTCTGTGGGCTGAGGTGAAGCCTCTGCTGGGCCCAGAAGTCCCTTCTGAGGAGAATTGGGGCCAGCTGCTGAGGCCTCGAGGAACGCAGACCAGGATAGACACTTCTGTAGCAGGACTTTGCTTCTAAGGAAGGAAACCTGTGAGTTTGTTTTTTTTTTTAATGAAAGTCAGAGCCTGGAGTGAAGACAGCCTCTGTCCCACCCTCCGTCCCACGCAGGCGCGGTGCCGAACTGCAAAGGCAAAGCTCCCCATGGAAACCGCCTTCCCGCTAGTCTTTGCCCTCTCTGACAGCAGGCCCCGAACAGAAGTGTGGAAACGCCTTCCAGGACAGTGCTAGCGAAGTCACTGTCGCACCTGCAAGTTGGACTCAGCTGTAACACTTTTTCTGTTTGGTTTCATGCAGACAATTCAGCCAAGCCGGCAAACAGCTGCCCCAGGAGCAGATGGATTTGTAATTGGTGGAGTAACGGCCTTGCGTCGGCTACCCCACACATCCTCGGCCAGACCCAGGGGTGACCTGCAGAGTCCAGGCTGAGCTGCTGCACTGTGAAGCCTGTTAGGCTATCGTCTGGGACGCATTTTCAAAGTTCCTGAAGCAGGATATGAGCAGTCCTTCCTTACTGATATTTTGACATATGTCTAGGTGGAAGATTTTTACTCCTTGTATTAATTCCTGAAGAAAACACACTACAATTCAGAAACAAACGCAGGCTTTATGTCCCTTGTTCATATTTAAAAATTTAAAAGGCAGAGAAACATCCTTAGTGGATTTCCCGGTAGCTTAATGATGTGATGGATGCCTCAGCCCATCAAAGCATGGCTTAGTCCTGCCGAGTGCAGCTGAGGGCTGTGTCTCCTCCAGCCCGGAGTGCACAGCATGACTTAAATTGGGGTATGTGACCAAGGGTGTCTCACTCTGCTTCAGCCCGGAGAGGACTCGCCTATTAGAGTTACCTGCTGCCAGTCAACATTCTTCCCACAACACAATCCACATCAGTAGGATAGAACCAGTGGGTCGTGTAGGCTACACTCACTGGGGAAAGACACGGAAGTTATCCGTTACGGGAGTTATCTATTACAGAATGGCTTCAACGTGAAGTGAGTTTAAGAACCCTGGAACTAGGGACGGGGGTTTACTGTTGGCGTCTCTGATTCCGAGAACCTACCTGATGCAAACTCTGGTGAAAGGAACATCCCCCTCCCAAATCACGTGAATTCTCCTGATCCGATTCTCCTGGCCGAGTGTTTCCTGACACATGGGCACCGGGCAGTGCCTCCCTGAGGACACACAGCAAGGGGCTGCGGCCACATTTCTTCCCTTCAAGCTGCTGTTCCAATTCCTGCCCTCCCAATCTTCCCAACCACACCTCACCACAACCCGTCCGGCACCAGAAGCTCCAGCAGGAGTTCAAAGCCCTCAGTGCGGGCTCTGACCCAGGCTGGCTGTCACAACCTGCCGACATGAACCCTGTGGCCAGAGCCCTCTGACCACCGACACCACGTGTGTTTCCCCACATCCGTGTCCCTGTGGCCTTTCCCCCCGGGAGCTCTTACCACGGGGTGGGGGCTTGACCTCGAAGGACACCACTGCAGCAAGCAGCACCAGCCTGGCGGGCCATGAGCCAGCACCCCACAGGTCGCACCCTTCCTCTCTGCTTCTTCCCCAAGGCCAGCTCCACAAAAGCTCTCTGGAACCCTTCACGGCTGTGCGTCATCTCTGCAGAGCCTCTATGGCTGTGTGGCTGGTATCCAGCGTGCCCAGCAACACTCTCCTCAGAATGGATGCCAGCTGCTGGTGCGGGCCCTGCCGGTCCAGGCGTGGAGAGGGCACTCATGGACCCAGCACCAGCTCCTGATGCATCACCAAGAGCGTCTCAGCTCCACATCCCTGCACCAGACGGGGGCTCGCAGGGCAGAGAGCTCACCAGCTCAGCAAGGCCATGTTCATGGTATGGCAAAGGTCGCCATCTGCCTCCCGCCCATTCTGATGGTCTCAGTCACAACCCTGCGTCCTCCAGGCAGCTCTGCGCTCATGCAGGCTGAGGCACCTCCACACTGACTCCACAAGGACTCAGCAAAGAATTGTGAGTAGATAGATGGTGCCTAGCGCGTGAGAGAGTGGTGAGGGCCACGCATGTCACCCTGTGCAGCCGCGAGCCAGGAGCACGAGCTCAAAGGACGCTGAGGGAGAGGGCAGTGGAGCCAACCGAGAGCATTGGCAGAGGGTGACAGCGCTGTCCTGGGAGGGCGTGTGCACGTGTGAGTGGCAGGGACCAGGACAGGGACCACCACTCTCCGTGTCCTTTACCTTTTTATTGTTTAAATGTGTAACAAGCTTGTGTGGTGCTTGTAATTAAAAGACAGACTTGGCTGGGCACGGTGGCTCACACCTGCAATCCCAGCACTTTGGGAGGCTGAGGCAGGTGGATCACCTGAGGTCGGGAGTTCGAGACCAGCCTGACCAATATGGAGAAACCCCATCTCTACTAAAAATACAAAATTAGCTGGGCGTGGTGGTGCATGCCTGTAGTCCCAGCTACTCGGGAGGCTGAAGCAGGAGAATCACTTGAACCTGGGAGGTGGAGGTTGCGGTGAGCCAAGATTGCACCACTGCACTCCAGCCTGGGCAACAAGAGTGAAACTCTGTCAAAAAAAAAAAAAAAAAAAAAAAAGGACCTGTTTCTGCCTAACTTCTGGCTGTGATTTGACCTCTGACTCTGAAAACTGGGATCTTCCTGCAAAAACTTCAGAGACAAGGGCTTGCCCTGTGGAAAGCCTGGTGGTAAGGGCCAGATCGTCGACAGAGTGCGAAGGCAGAGATGAGCACTGTGGGCGGCCTGACGCACCTCCGTCTGACATGGAGCTCTAGGCACTGCCTCCCGGGCGGTGGGTGGAGGCAACGGGGCCAGGCTCTGCTCGGCGCCCCAGGCCCTGGCATGGATGGGCCTGGCTATGGAGGTAGAAGCTTGTGGTATCTCAAAAGTTGATGCAGTTTTGAAATGCAGTTATTCCTTAACACTAATTCCCTCAACTGTTCTCTCAATGAGTTCAGAAAGACTGAGATCGCAGCCTCCAAAGGCACATGCAGTGAGTCCCTTGAAGCTTCTGTTCCATTTGCCTGTTTGCTCTCTGATCACTGTGTCCTCTGCTCTCACCCAGCAGACGACCGTGGCAGCTCTTACACACTGGGAACTGTGCCAGTTGCTGGGGGCCAGGGACAGGGTGGTCTCAGACCCCTTCTCCGAGGAGGGTCAGCCGACGAACAGCACACAGGAGGTGTAAAAGCAGGAAGAGGAGAGTCAGGCTGGGGCACCTCCCAGGGCAGGGCAAGGATGGATGCTGCCCAGTGCAGAGGACGGGAGAGGCTGGGACTGAACCACAGGTCTCTGCAGCCTGCCAGACTGAGCCCCCCACCTCCCTGGGCCCATAATTTCCTTTCTCTGAGCTCCTCACGTGGCTCTCTCTGATCCAGGGCCCCAGCAAGCCAGCAGGCAGGCACAGCGTCCCTGAGAATGAGCGCTGGTGGATTCCATGTCTTTGCTATTGTGAACAGGGCTGCAGTGGACACGCCTGTGCAGGAATCTCTTTGGTATTTGATTCCTTTTCCTTTGGGCGGATCCCCAGGAGTGGGATTGCTGGATCTAATGGCAGCTCTGGTTTTAGTGTTTTGGGAGCCCTCCACACTGCTTTCCATCGAGGTTGTGCTTACATTCCCACCGGCAGCGTCTAAGAGTTCCCTTTTCTCCAAATCCTCGCTAACATCTGCTATTTTTTGTCTTTTTAGTAATAGCCATTCTGACTGGGGTAAGATGGTATCTCATTGTGGTTTTGATTTGCATTTCTCTGATACTTAGTAATGATGAGAATTTTTTTCATAGACCTGTTGGCCACATGTCTGTCTTCTTTTGAGAAATGTCTGTTCAGGTTTTTTGTCCACTTTTTAGTGGGATTTTTTTTTTCCTGTTTGATTTCCTTGTACATTCAGGACATTAGTCCCCAGTCAGATAAATAGTTTGCAAATAATTTTCTCCCATTCAGCCAGTTCTCTCTTCACCCTATCGGTCCCTTTGCTGTGCAGAAGCCCCTTGGTTTAATGTAGGCTCCTACGCCCGTTTTTGTTTTTGTTACCTGAGCTTTTGATCACACTAAATACCCTGACTTGACCACTACACATTAGACACATGTAACAACATTTCTCATGTAGTCCATAAATTTGCACAACTAAAAACAAATAACTTTTCAAATACAAAAAATAATAAAGGATAAGCATTAGCATCAAAACCATGGAAATGATGGGTGGCTTGGGAGCCAAGCAGAGCCATGGTGAGGAAGGGCCTCCACTCAGAGTTGCTCGTGGTCAGGGCTGGCCTGGGACCGGCTCAGAGTTGCTCGTGGTCAGGGCTGGCCTGGGACCGGCTCAGAGTTGCTCGTGGTCAGGGCTGGCCTGGGACCGGCTCAGAGTTGCTCGTGGTCAGGGCTGGCCTGGGACCGGCTCAGAGTTGCTCGTGGTCAGGGCTGGCCTGGGACCGGCTCAGAGTTGCTCGTGGTCAGGGCTGGCCTGTGGACCGGCTCAGAGTTGCTCGTGGTCAGGGCTGGCCTGTGGAGCGGCTCAGGGTTGGTCGTGGTCAGGGCCGGCCTGCGGACAGGCTCGGGCTCTAATTCCAGCTCCGTGCTCTTCAGCAAGTCATTCTCTGATCCTCGGTTTCTTCAGCCACAGCAAGAAGAGCTTACAACAGGATCATGGTGGCGGGGGATCAAGCTAATGCCCATGAACATGTCACCGCAGTCCCTCGGGCATAGAAAGCACTCAGCCAATGCCTGCTCCTCCCTTTTTCTGCAGGAACCCATGTGAACCCCTGAGGCATATGGGACCTAAGCTAGACACCACATGGCTGATAATTACCGCTTTTCTTAGCAAATCTGCTACCTCACTCCCAGTTGCTCCTGTGACACTGAAGATAGGAGAGAGCCCCTCAGAGGATGAGTGTGAGCACAGGAGGCCTGAGGTGCCCTCCCCACACTCCTCCAGGGGGCTTCCATTAGCAGAGGAGCCTCACCTAGCTTCACACTGGGAGCTCTGGAGGCCCCCCTGAAAGGTGGAGTTCAGAGCACAGGACACAGTCCTTCTGCTGAAGACCACCCGTGACAGCTCTGCAATCACAGCCAGGATCAATATCACGTTCTTGCCACTTGGCAATTTAGCAATTACTGAATTTGTGTCAAGAAAACACACGTTCCATAAAAGAATCTTAAAATATGTTGACTCAATACCTCGGGTGATTGTTTTTGACACCCGCCCACTTTGACAATAGGCATTACAGTGGTGTTCTAAATATTCTTAGGGATCTGCTGAGACTCAGGAATTGCAGCCATCTCTTTCTTTATGGTGAGAATGTGTAATTAGTACATTGAATAGATTTTAACACTATTTTGGGAAACTGTTGAAGGGGCAATTGCAGTGTTGTGGTATTTGGGTCTCATTTTGTGTGTGTGTGTGTGTGTGTGTGTTAATTACATACTCAACAGCAGCTGCTGAGGCAAGACGAGCCAGTGTTTTCCTTCCTTCTCCTCCCAGGAGACATGGACTAGGTGTCACAAAGATGCCGCAGAAGTTTGTGAGTGTCCATTTGGAGTTTTCCCAGGCCAGGCCCTGGGGTCACTGCACAGCCAGCAGCCGCCTCACTCTTGCCTCCTTTCTGCTCAGGCAGAGCTAAGCTCTAGGGAACTCACTGTGAGCGTTCCCACTGGGGAGTCCCTGGGACTTTCTGGGTGAGGTGCCATCCCTGACCCTCTGCTGCAAGGGACTGTGATGACTGTGGTCTGGGGAGGAGGCCGAGGGCAGGGAGGGGCGTGGGCCCGGTCTCCCTCAGGCCCATCACCACCCACGGCCACTGGCCACTCAGCTCGTGCCTGGCAGAGGGTGTGGGGCAAAGGCCAGGTGACCCTGTGTGGAGCCTTTTAGGACCCATGGCAGGCTCCACCACCTCGTTTGTAAATGATGAGCCAAGCAAGACCCTGGAAAGCAAGATCTGCCTAAACTCAGGGGGAGCCCAGGCATCCTCCCAGCAACAGCTCCAGGCAGGCTGTGCCCAGGGCTGAATATGGCCACATCATCGCTCATCCCACGAGGGACCTGAGAGCCCTCCCAGCCTAAGCTGGCAAAGCAGAGACGGGGCCTTTCCCATGGGCTCTGCTGTGCACCGGCTGCTCACTTTGCTTTAGCAAGACGGAGCCAGACATCCCTTGCCTGGAGCAGGAGCAGCGCCTGTGACCCAAACGTGGGTCAAGGCGTTTCCTCTATTGCTCTGTTCAGCCCCCACCCAGCCCCGGAGCCCTGTTTCTTAAGCAGTTTTAATAGGACTAAACTAAAGCAACTCACGACATGGTGGCGGCTCTCAAGCTCTGCTGTCCGTTTGAACCTGGAGGGCCTTGCTGAACACAGGTCTTTGGTCCCACCCCAGAATTTGTGATCCAGGTGAAGCTCTGAGATGCCGCTGGTGTGGGGACCACACTTTGAGGACTTTGGACTTGATTGCTGATGACATTCAAAGCTTCAGTTACTATCACAAGAACAAACTGAAGCTGTCTGCAGGATGCAGAGTGCCTCTGGCCCACAGTGCCTCCGACCGCCCAAGAGGGCTGCCGGCCCCTCCCGCACCAGCTACTGTGCCCCAGTTCAAAGGCCAGAGCCAGAGATGCCGGCCTCTGTGGGTTCCGTCAGCAACCAGCATTGATGGAATACGGTGATGCTGAGTTTGGTGCTGCCAGAACTACCCGCAATAAAACAGTGGAGTCCACCCTCTAGAACCTGCAGGGCTCAGTCCGCCAGGAGGGTGCGGCTGGAGCCTCGCCATCCCCCCTGGAGGCACTGTTCCCTGTCCAGGCCTGCGCATGGGCTGCGCTGGGACCCTCCACATGCACCCACCCTCCCCAGAAACCCTGCAGGACAGGGCCTGGGATGGGCAGGACCCCACTCACATCCCCCCTGCCACCTCAATGCCTGGGACCCCCTCAGTAGCCACCTGGGCCCTGCACCCTGGTAGCAGGTGGACGGCAGCATCCTGTGCCTGTTTCTGTCTTCAGTGAATGTTTAAAAAGCTGCTGGAACCACATCCACGGGTGCACCCAGCAGGACCAGGGCAAGAGGTCCCAGCCCCGAGTCAGTGTCAACCCCACTCACTGAGAATGCCCAGTCCCCCGGGGCCAAGAGCAGACGCGGCCTGACAGAGTTGGCGGTGGATTTAGGCAAAGTCTGACACCTGGGAAGGCTCTTCCTCGACGGGGCCTGGCAGAGAGTGTGTGAGAGTGTCAGTATGGAATGAGGATACAAGTGTGTGTGACAGTGGAAGGGTGAGGGTGTGTGTGTTAGTGTGAGTGTATGTGGAGTGAAGGTGTGAGTGTGAGAGTGTGAGTGGGAGAGTGAGGGTGTGTGTGTTAGTGTGAGGGTACATGGGAGTGAGGGTGTGAGTGTGAGAGTGGAACAGTGAGACTGTGTTAGTGTATGTAGGAGTGAGTGTGTGTGTGGGAGAGTGAGGGTGTGTGTGTGTTAGTGTGAGTGTGTGTGGGAGTGAGGGTGTGTGAGTGTGAGAGAGTGGAAGGGTGAGGGTGTGCGTGTGTTTGTGTGCGTGTACGTGGGAGTGAGGGTGTGAGTGTAGAGTGTGAGTGGGAGAGTGAGGGTGTGTGTGTGTGTGTGTGAGGGTGTGAGTGTGCATGCGTGCACACGTGTGTGAGTGAGGAGCCTCCCCAGCCTCCTGCGGCTCCTGAGGGGAAAAGGCTCCCGCCCTGTGCCCTTTCTCACCTTCTCATGCCAATCTTTAAGGACAGAGTGGGGACAGCTCCCAAACCCAAGGCCTCAGGAACAATTGAAGCAGCCTCTCTGTCCCTGGCACCCGGCAGCAGCTTCCAAGGGGCGCCGAGTGGAGGAGGAAGCAGCCTCTCCCAGCTCCTTCTTTAATCCACGGAGCACCCTTACAATAACCCTTTGAATATGAACCCTTTGTGCCCCAGATAGCATCTCATCTTCCTGAAAATGGTACCAAAATATTTGATCAGGTACCACAGCCAGATCCGGAGCAGGAAGACAGTCATTTTTCTCTGTGAGCGGCAGATGCAGACGGCCGAGAAGAAACTTGAAAGGCTTCTGCTGCCTCATCCGCCGACCCTCCCCCAGTGAAGGCACCGCCTGTCCCGCCCCATGGGAAAAGTCACATTCCAAGGGCCCCTCCCATGTCCCCTGCAATATGGGAATCAATCTCGCGTCCCCAAGTATCTGGAGGTGGGGTCTATCGCAGGCAGCCCCAGTCGCGGACCTCGGGGCCGCCCCAGCTGGGCTCAGACCCCAGTGCTGTGTGGGCCCCGACGTCCCTGTCCTGCTGAATTAGAACAGTCTCCACCCAGAAGGCTGCTGGAGAGGGGAAGGGCACAGTGAGCCAATTAACTGAAGTGTGTGTCTGAAAGGGCCTGCTACCCGGTAGGCGGGAGGTGTTGGTCCTGTGTTCCCACCGGCAAGGCACTGAGGAAAGTCACCTCCTTCCTCCCAGCTCACCTCCCAGACGCTCAGAAGCAGAAAGACCCCGAGATGTGGCCACGTGTCCTTTCCAGGAGGATACCAGGTCCTCACGCACCGTCTGCCTGGCCACCCTCACCACAGACATTCACACTTCAAACCCTCCCTCTCTGCACTCTGAGCCGAGGAAACCTCTCTTCGAAGTCCTGAGCCTCTCTTAGACAAACCTCGGAAACAGTCCCCACTGAGGGCACTCGGAGTGCGGTGAAAAGAGGCAAGAGTGAACCACCCTGCCTTGGCCATGGTGCCCTGAAGCACTCATGGAGCCACCCACACGGGGGTTCCGTGATTCCCATAGGCCAGGTGACCTCGCACACCCCCAGGCAGCCTCACCTACGGTTGCCAGAAATTTAGCAAAATAGCCAAACATGAACAGAAAACATTCAGCAGGATGGCCAGTTGTCAAGGTTTGAATTTCAGATAAAGAAGGGTTCATGTTCGGTATACGTATTCCCATGCTGTATTTGGGACATGCTTATCCTGCCTGAAATTCAGATGCAACTGGACATCCATATTTTACCCAACCACCCTCCTCCTGCCACAGGCCCTCCTACCTGTGGGTAGTTTCTGGGAAGGGCAGGCCCTTTGGCCCCCTTGTGCCACCCACATCCTCCGTCCATCTGTCCCGGACAGGAAGTGGTGACCTGCTCCCACCTCAGCCTCTTTTCTCTTTTATCAAAGTTCTCATTTTCCCCAACACTTCATTTACTTTCCATCATCCCCCTCTGCTAGCTGTGGGAAAGCCCTCACTTCGTAATGTAATTCCATTTTACACCACGACAGTGAATGACCAAGGTCCAGGGCTGGCTTTGTGGCTGGCTGCATTTAATAAGGACCTGAAAAGTTTCCCAAGGGCTCTCCAGGATAAAGAGAAGAGGAGAGAGGTGGATGGATATGAGCAGGCGATGAAGGCGGACGGAGGGCCCTGCTGGGGGAGAAGGGGCAGCCCGGCCCGGGTTCGCCAGAGAGGAACGTCTCAGCTGTGCTGGAGCCTGGGTCCTGAACGCAGCCGCGGGACCCAGCAAGGCCTCTCAGACAGCCTGGCCTTGCGCCATGGGCACGGCTGGATGCAGGCCCCGCGGGCCCTGGGGTGTGTCCTCTGTGAGGCACTGGGGAGCAGACTTGGGTCTCAGAGGGTGCAGAGGAATCACATTTGTCATCCGCCAACTTTCCTCAACTCAAAGGCCATTTAGAGCATTCTCGTTTTTTCCTTAATGCAAGGAGGCAACGTGTGACCTTAGATCTGAGGAAAAAATGAAAAAAAGAAGCTGGAGGGTGGCATCATTTTCAAAAATGAGCTTCCTGCTCGTTACGGCCATGGAGTGCTCCCCGTGCCTCAGAGTCTCAGGCTGCATGCCAGGACCAAGCAGGGTCCTGGGCCCAGGACGGAGGTGCTGGCAAGAGCGGGCCTGGGTGGACTGGCAGGGAGAGGAAGTGGTGAGTCCAAACAGAGCCCAGGGCTGGCCTCGGCTCCAGCCTCCCCTGCCACACCGCGCCTGTCGGTGCCCGGTGGATGCTGAGTGCCACACGGTGCATTCCACCACCATTGATGCAACTGTCAGTCACGCAGCCGAGAGGTAGGCACTTTACAGAAAAGGAAGCGGAGACTCACAGAAGAGTCCACCAACCCCAGCGCCAAGCAGTTTGTGGGTGGCAGGTCTGGATGGAAGCAGAGTCCACCTGACCCCATGTCCACACCCCGAGCCCACATCCCACACCCCAGATTCCAAACCCACCAGAAGTCCACACTAGACCAGCTCTGTGGGAGGTTGCATTTGCTGATGAAATGGCTGCCCCTTGCTGTGCGCAGATGAATGCGTTCCCTACAGAATCTGTGTAGATGACTTGGCTTCCGTCACACAGATGTGCCACTGTGAACTTCATGAATAAGAACAGCAAGCCAGGCCAGGCTCAGTGGCTCACGCCTGTAATCCCAGGACTTTGTGAGGCCGAGGTGGGTGGATCACCTGAGGCCAGGAGTTCAAGACCAGCCTGGCCAACATGGTGAAACCTCATTGCTACTAAAAATACAAAAAATTTGCCGACTGTGGTGGCGCTGCCTGTAGTCCCAGCTACTTGGGAGGCTGAGGAAAGAGAATCATTTGAACCTGGGAGACGGATGTTGCAGTGAGCCGAGATTGCGCCGCTGCACTCCAGCCTAGGTGACAGAGCAAGACCGTCTTGGGAGGAAAAAAAAAACCCAGCGAGTCAGGGCACACAACAGACCCTCCTGGGAATGGCCTGAATCGCTCCTTGTGGATGGCCAGGCACATCCCCTCAGTCCAGCCAAAGCACAGAGCCCTTCCTGCACTCTGTCCCCTGCCCATATCTGCCCCTGCTTTCCAGACTCAGTCCACTCAGTGGATGGACTCCCATTAGGGCACCGCATGTCTGCTCTGTGGGAGCGCCCTCTCCAGCTCCATGTTGGGGGCACATTTCCTCCTGGAGCCCCTGTGAGTCACGTCCCAACCACAGCCTCGGCCCCCTTGGTACTTCCCCACCTGCCCTACCAGGCCAACCCGCCCATCATGCCCACCTGCAGGCATGTTCTGGATGGGCTGTCTTGTGCTTTGTTGTTTTTGCTTGTTTGTTTTGGTTTGGTTGTTTGTTTTGTTGTTGTTGTTGTTTGTTTGGTTTTTTTTTTACAGAGTCTGGCTCTGTCACCAGACTGGAGTGCAGTGGTGCAATCTCGGCTCACTGCAACCTCCGCCTCCCGGGTTGAAGCAATTCTCCTGCCTTAGCCTCCCAAGTAGCTGGGACTACAGGCGCCCCCTCCCGCCACCGCGCCTGGCTAATTTTTGTATTTTTAATAGAGATGGGGTTTCACCATGTTGGCCAGGAGCTTTGTTTTGTTCTAATTCAAGCCAACACTTAGAATTTTAACAATTTTGCACAGAAGCCTGGATTTCTGCCTGCCTTCTCCACAGGACGACCTCTGACGGGTGGGGTGGATAGCATGCTCTCTGGGCTTCTCTGTGAGCTACATACACCTTCCCTGCCTCTCCCTGCCTGCTGGGCCTGCTGCTCTGACCTGGGCCCCTGGGACCTTCCTACAAGTCAGGAGCTGGCACTGACGTCTGGGGCTCCAAAGCAGCACACCTGCTCACACAGAACTCACCTTTCCAGCACGGCTCACTCGCCCCAGCTGCAGGCCTGGCCCTCTTAGCTGCAGGGCACGTACAAGGCCCCAGGGTAGTGTGAGAGGAACTTTGGAGCAAACCAGCTTCATGACCCTGTGTCCTGCCTGAGTAAATGCCTTTCAGCCTCTTTACCACCAGTGTCTCCTGGATACCCTCGGGTACCTCAAGCCCTCAGAGGCTGGTGTTGCCCAGTCTTCCCAGGGAGGGGCCTGCCTGGTTCCAGCAGCTGCCCGCCGGGTCTCCAGGCCTCCCACACCCAGCAGCTGCTGACAGCTCCACCTAAACTGGGGCCAGCCCAGTACCATGGAGATGGGACATGTTTGCAGGGATGGCGTCCAAAGGATTTGCGCAGAGCTACCGGGAGGTGGGAAGAACAAGAAGTATCCCAAATGTTAGCAGTGCCAGCCTGGCTGCTGAGACCAAGGCCCCAAAGGGGATGGGGCAGGAGGAGTCCGTATCCCACAGGAGGAGCCCCAAGCAGAACTGGGCAGAGTGAGTCAGCGAGTAGGTGTGTTTTAGGAGCAGCTGGAATCTAACTCTTTCTGGGAAGAACACCCAAAGTTCCCAAAACACCTGAGCCACAGAAACTAATGAGGTCTCACATAGAGTCACTCACTGAATGAAATGTACATTAAGAACCTATTATGTCAAGGGTCCTCAACCCCAGGGCCACAAACTGCTACTGGTCCACGGCCCGTTAGGAGCCAGGCTGCACAGCAGGAGGTGAGCAGCTGGCGAGCAAAGCGTCATCTGTATTTACAGCCACTCCCCAGCCCTGGCATTACGGCCCGAGCTCTGCCTCCTGTCAGATCAGCAGCACCATTAGATTCTCACGCGAGCATGAATCCTACTGTGAACTGCACATGTGAGGAATCCAGAGTGCATGGTCCTCTGGAGAATCTAATGCCTGATGATCTGAGGTGGAGCAGTTTCATCCCGAAACCATCCCCCCACCAACCCTGGTTGTCTTCCAGGAAACCAGGCCCTGGTGTCAAAAAGGTTGGGGACTGTGGGGATGGCTATATTACATGACACACTGGGGAGTAAAAATTAAAAGAGATGAGCTCCCTGACTCCAGAAATATAAGTGTTCAGCAGAGAAGCACAAAGATCAACAGATGGAGCCCGGATTGACAAACACAGGAGAACAACGCTGAACAAGAGACACTGGCCAGTCCCACACAGACCCTGGGAGATGGGTAGAGTGTATCCTTAAAAGAGACAGACACAGATCCCCCAGTCACGCACACAGACCACCCCCCAGACAGTCACTGACACAGAGCCCCCCTCCCAGACTGTCACAGAAACAGACCCCCAGACACAGACCCCCTAGACTGTCACAGACACAGACCCCTCTGCACAGTCAGACACAGACCTCTGCCCACCGGCCGGACAGTCACAGACACAGACCCCCAGACACAGACCACCCCTCAGACAGTCACAGACACAGACCACACCAGACTGTCACAGACACAGACCCTCTGGACAGTCAGATACAGACCCCTCCCGACAGTCACAGACACAGACCCCCAGACACAGCCCTCCCACCCAGTCACAGACCACTCTGAGCAGTCACAGACACAGAACCCCTGAACTCTGACACAGACCCCCTGGACTGTCACAGACACAGACCCCCTAGCCTGTCACAGACACAGATCTCTCTGGACAGTCAGACACAGACCCCCTGGACTGTCACAGACACGGACACCCGCCCCCCTGCCCGCCGGACACTCACTGACATCATCCTTTTGTACAGTGTGAGGGACGGCACAGTGCATCACTGGAGTCTGAACGGTGTTTGAATGGACAGACAGATAATTTCCCGGTGGGGAGTACTTGATCCAGTTCCAGGTGAAAAGCAAGGTTGCGAAGGGGACAGAGTGATGAGTGGGATGTCCACACTGGGTCGGGGTGGCCGGGGACACAGTTGCGAGGGGGACAGAGCGATGAGTGGGAATGTCCACACAGGGGTGGGGTAGCCGGGGACACAAGAGAGGATGTGAGTCAGATCCGAAAGTGAAAGTCCTGCTGGCTCAGCCACATGCTGGACCTCACAGTAAGTAAAGTGCGGCCACAGGAGTCTTTATGTACAAGAGTGACAATATCAGAGTTTTCTTGCAGGGTGACCATCTCGGTGGTGCCTGGAGGAGCAAATGAGGTGACAGTTGAAGGTGGTGGGGACTCTGTGAACAGCAAGTGCAGGACAGGGAAGCCAAGAAACACTTCATTTGAAGCTTGAAATAGGGGTTGCCAGAGGCGTTAGCCCAGGTCCCTCAGAAGGAAAAGGATCTTGGGGTGTCTAACCCCAACCCTGTGCCCCAGGGTTATGGCTCTGCAAGGGTTCCCAAAAATACATAAGAACTGGAGCAAAGATTATTTGCTTCAAAATATGAAAGTAAAAAATCCAATTGATATTTGAATGCTTACAAACAAACTTTCCCATCTGTGAGCACAATGCATATGAGCACAGTGCACCTCAACCCTCACACACTTCCTGTCAATTCTATTCCAGGTGGGCTACTGAGGCAGTTTCACACATTTGGTGGGATTTGCATGGAGCCTCCAGAGGTCAGAGGTCTTGAAGCCTGAGAGACAGAGAGAGAAAAAGGAGAAAGGGAGTGAGAGAGAAGCAGGGGGTGACGACAGAGGAACTCTGAGACTTCCTCCCCCTAATACCCCACTTTTTCCAAGCTAAGTGTCAAGGACGTGTGTGCACTGGGGTCTGGGAAAGCCACAGTTCAGTGGTCCTACTGTGGTTTTTAGGGCCACAAAGAACCTTTCACTTTGCCCTCAAACCAAATTGGTAACCTCCTATTGCTGAAGACAGCTTCCTTTTTTTTCCATTTCAGCAGAAACAAGTGAGGTAGCAGAGAAGCACTGAGGACCCAAAAAGCCCCCTAGGGTTCGGACCTCACCCTAGAGAGGCATCATGACTGCAGGTTTGGGCACGGGGGTGGGAAATGGAGGCCTCCACTCATCCTTAGCACACAGGGACCTGTGTGGCTGGCGTTTATTGTGCTAAGCGTCTTAGAAAAATAACTATTAAATATATAAACTGTTAAATGCATATGAATCCCTTGTACCTAATGGCAAAGATGAGACATTCACATCGCATGCATTCAGACCCAATGGGCTGCTCCTGACAGCTCTGACCACAAAACACAGGGGCCAGGGGGCCTGCACATCGGGGGCCTGCACATCAGAGGCCTGGAGATGAGGTGCCCTGAGGCACTAGCTAAATGTTTGGGTATGCCTGGGAGGTCAAGAATAACTAAGCTCGTGAGTAGCCTAAGAAATGCTGAACGATTTTCTAAGAAAAATGATGGCAGATACAACATTCATAATATCTGGCACATAGCAGGTACTCAAATATTTGTTGCATATTTGAATGAATAGCAGAGCATTTGCATTTTTGTGTAATTTTATCATCGTATAATCAAAATCCAAAATTCATAGCAACATCCACCAGGCAAAGAGCTCAATGGGCTTCCCCAAGCCCCCACTCCACACCTGCTCCCGTTAGCCCCCAGCATCGAGTGTCTTGTGGCCAGCACCCTCTCCCTTCCCTGGTGATGACCAGAAGACAGAAAAAGATGCAGGAAGGGGCTTCTCAGCGTGCTCCTGTCCATCCACAAATAGGCCAAAGGGCCCCTCCTCACCGCCCCCCCCCGACTCCATGCCCCTCACCCCTTCAAAGTGGCCCTGGGGGATCTGCGCTGGGGGAACTCTGCTCAGAGATGCTGAGACCCTTACGCAGTGGAGTTATGCACACTCACTTCGGCAGCTGCCGAGGGGATGCCCCTCTCAGGAGCCATGGGTCAGGGTGCCCTTCCCTTCACTTTCCTCTTTTGTCACCGACCTTCACAGATCACGCTCCTTTAACACAACCAACAGTCTTATGAAACAACACTTCTGAGAAATCACAGTACAATTCCACAGATCTGGCCCAAAGACCTGGAAAGAACCTGAAGAATGGTGCTTTGAAGGTCCAAGAAGGGAAAGGAGAAGAACGCCACCCAGGAACGCAGGGGAGCAGGTGCACCTGGATAAAAAGCCACACACAGCGCTGCACTGCAGGGAATGCAGAAAGGACAGGCACACTCAGGTCCATGACCTCTCTGCCCAGGATGAGCACGAGAAAGTGGCAGCTCAGGACGGAGACACGGGAAGGGTAGGAGATGCCGGCAGGCAGAGAAGTGAGAGCCACGTCCCATCCTGGGGAGCAGACACACGTTGGGTGGGAGGGGCTGGAGGAGGGCTTGGAAAAGAGGCTGTAGAGGTGCCAGGCCCAGAGTGAGTGGCGAGGGCCATGGGAGTCAAGCGGTGCTTGGGGCTGGGGCCCAGGAACAGAGCTGGGGGTGCCCGGCCCAGCCTCCCACTCCTCGCTGTCCCCCAGGTGCAGAGCAGGGTGGAGGGGGACCTGAGTCTGGGAGCTGAAGGAAGTGGGAAGGGGCTGAGGCTCCTGGAGAGGAAGAAAGTGTCCTCTGAAAGACGCTGACACACACCCTCCAGAAAGTCCCAGGTTAAAACTAGATCTGGTCACAAAGGTTATGACATTCGTTTCCGTGAAGGGAATGAGGTGCAGCTGTGTGAGGGGGTCTGGCTCGGGCTGGCTCCTCGGTGACACAGGCTCCTGGGTCCTGGCACCAGCCCTGACCACTGCTGGCACCGCAAAGCTGGTCACCCGACGGCTGCCCTGCAGAGAGGACCAGGCAGACAGAATGGAACCCACCATCCAGCAGGTGGTCTGGCCACAGCCCAAGTCACCGAGACTCCTGAAGACGGTCAAGGCCAGCAACCCAGGCCAGCCCCTACCTTCCACCTCCCTGCAGCTGGTTGTGGCCACAAGATAAGTCCACCAATGAACATCAACACTGGTGTTTGTAGGACTTCGGGTGGCTTTTTAAAAGTAGGCTGTGTGTTTCATACAAACCAGGAAGTCCTACAAAGTGAGGGGTTAACAGGTGCAGACCAGCAGCACCAGCACGTGCATACACCACAGAGCACCCTTTAGCTCGTCCTCTTCCCTCCGTCCCCTACCTTACGTGTTATTATCAAAGCATTTACATAATGCCCCTTTAATGCCCCTCAACCCAGCAGTCACTCTGAAATGCGATTTTCATGGTGAGGGATCCTGAGAGTGGAAGCCCTGGAGTCAAAGCAGGAAGGGGAAATGGAGCTTGGATCCCTAAGGACCCGCATTCCTGCCTTGGGGCTGCTTGGGCTGGGATCTGGGCCTACCACACAGGAGCTGCTCAAGAGCTAGCCATTCAACTCCCGCCTACCTTCATAGTCTCTGAAGTGGGGGGGCCCACGTGCCCGTCGTGAGGAGCAGGTGCCAGCTCCCTTTATGGAGAGACTGGATGTCTGCTGGCCTGGAGCTGCCCATGTAGGTATTGACAGAACTCTGCCCAGACCAAGGCTCTGAGGAGGACAGAACGGGGAGAAAACTGAGGCAGAGGCCAGTGAGGGGGCAGTGATGGGGAGGGGGCTGGTGCTGTGCCGTAAGCTTCACTGGCCCTGGTGGGCAGGCTCAGAGCTCAGCGGGCACCCCTCACACCCGGGGCGTCCACCTGGAGCATCGGGCATGTTTGGAACGAGGCCTCCACTCAGCAAACATTGCAAAGCACCTAACCACGCACATGTTCTGGTGTGGGGATGGTGAGACCATCTGGATGCATGAAGTGGTGATGGCCACACAGATGTTAGCTGTAACGTTCACCAACAACTCATCTCCAAAGGAGCCAGGGAACAAGGCCTGTCTGGGGCAATCAGGGGAGGTGCTCAGCAGGCAGGGGTGGGAGGGGCAGAAGCGGTGCCTGAGCTGGACCTGGAGGGACGGGTGAGAAGTGGAAGAGTGGAGGGAAGAAGCGGCTGCGGAGGCTGCGGAGGCTGCAGAGGCTGCAGAGGCTGGGCCTGGGTCTGGGGAGGCTTGTCAGGACCAAGGGAGGGTGACACCCAGTCAGTAAGGAGGGGCCTTGGCCACCATGCTGGCCCCTGTGCTGAGGCTCCGATGCCCCCTGTGAGCACGGCAGCAGCTCTTCCAGGGCTTCCCCTGGCAGTGGAGGGGGAGGTCTGGAGAGAAGAAAACTGGCTTCGTCAAAGGTTCCAGGTGGCCTTGGATCAGGTAGGGGTGGTAGATTTGGAGAGTACAAGAAAGGCCTGAGACCTTTTCTAGAAAAGTATCAGTGGCCCTAGCAAAATAGATAAAGGCAAAGCCTGTCCTGACACTTGGGTCTTTGGCCCATAGACTGGTGGCATCTGCAGGGTAAGACAGTTGGGAGGGGCAAGTGCCAGGATGGGACCAGGAGGCAGGTAGTGTCATCGCCAACACCTTGCGTTTAAGCTGATGCCAAGTTGACTAGAGGTGTTCTGTAAACAGTTGGGATTTGGGGCCTGAGTTTGTGGTGGCCATTGGAGCCAGGGATGTCCCTCTGAGAACTGTTGGCAGCGTGGGGATGAGGAGAGAACCTGGAGAGAGAAGCCCAGTGGGGAGCAGGGAAGGCCATAGCTGGAAGCCAGGCCTGGAGGAGGGAGCTTGGGCCTTGGGCATGGCTCAGCAGCAATGCACTGAGCTTTTAGGTCTTCCTTCCAAGACCCTCCAATTGTCAGATGCTGGGGAGCATCTTCCCCTGAGACAGCCAGATAAGGGTGGCAGTGGCTGAGTGGGGGTGGCAGGAGCAGATACGCATTCTGGAGCTCTTGCTGTTCAAAGCACAGGATGGTGGAAGAGTATCACGCAGAAGGTGGGAGCTGGATTTGAAACAAACAGAACAGTGAAAAGATAAACACAGGAATGTGGGCAGCAAGGTAGACCCTGGGAGGCCCTGAGGAGAGGAGCTTGAGGAGTTTGTCGTCTTGTTGGTCCACAAGACGATGTCTGTTTTAGGGGAGCAAAAGCACATGCCTCCCCACTGGAGCACAGGATCCTGTCCTCACCTTTCTGCTCCACCCCCTAGTTCACCTCGGATGCAGAGGGAATGAGGCAAACAATGGCCACGTGCGTCGAAGGAGCCCTGGCTGCTGGAACAAAAGCCAGGGTGGCCAGCCCTGTCCAGGCACTGACCCAGCACCCAGCATCCAGCTTAGGCCATTGAGCCAGCCCCAGGTAGCACAGACTGGCAGGCCCTGGTGTGTGACCCTCCATACTCCTGGGACCAGCACTGCATGCTCCATGCCAGGGAATTCTCCCACCAGGCCTTCAAGAAGGGGGTTTTCAGCCAAGAGAAAGAAAAAGAAGCCCAAGTTAAGGTATATTTAACTATCACAGATAATTTTGGTGATAGCTTTTAAAATGTTTAGTAATAAGATTTCTGGTGTTTCTAATGCAATAAGAGAGTTTACACAGAATTTATGAAACAGATCTGGAGGAAGACAGACTTCACAGAGGGGCATTACATATAAAAATAAAATAGAACTTGGGCTTTGTTTCTCTGGTGCTTTAACTGTTGCATCTCTTAAAAATATATGTATTGTGCTATAATATACATGCGGTAAAATACACAGCTCAGTAGAGTGTTACATATGTGTATACATGGGTGACCAGCCCTGAGATCCAAATAGAACATTCCAAGTACCCCGGAAACTCACTTTTTCTGAAGTAGAGAAATAGAAAAACATGAATATGCAAAAACTCCCCCTCCAAAAAGAAATTCAGGAATTTTAAATGACCATGTGTTCAGTCTCACTCATAAAATCTGTGGGAAGTCACAAATGGCAACACATGGGTGGCAAGGGGGGAAGGTTCAAGTGCTGGGTTACAAACACCACCTCTCTGCACTTGTGTATGGTTCAACCCTAACCCTAACCCAGGCTCCCACCCCAGTCCTGGGTATGAGACGCTCTCACACATACACTCTGACTCACACATATGTGTGCACATCTTTACGTGTGCACTCACATTCACACACTCACATGCACACACACCACTCGGATGCTTGCATACATCATATGCACATACCCATGGGCACACCACACACTCACATGCAGACACACACATGCATGTGCACACTCACAGATGCATGCACTCACACTCATGCATGCACTACACATTCACACAAAACCTATGTGTATGCACACACTTTCACATGCATGTGCACACAGATGCATGCACTCTCACACTCATGCATGCACCATATTCACACAAAACCTATCTATATGCACACACTTTCACATGCGTGTGCACACAGATGCATGCAATCACACTCATGCATGCACCATACATTCACACAAAACCTATGCATATGCACACACTTTCACATGCATGTGCATGCCACATACAACACACCTTGCACATGTGCACATTTATACACACACATATTCACACAGGTGCACATGTGCACACCCACACACTTACATCTTTCCACTGATGAGAGTAGAATCCCTGAGTCCATCAGGTTGGTAGTCAGCACCAAAAAAGGGCTACACAGCATCGCTCAACACAGCCAAAGCACAGACGACTTAGGGGACATCTCTGCTCGTCAGCTGGTTCTTTCCACAGTGAGTCCTGTCTCTGGTGGTCCTCCTCACAGCCAGTTGCTTGTGTAATGTGCAGAGTGCAGAGAAATATTGATTTTACTGACATACGTTTTGTGTCAAGTATGTAATATAAATAAAAAATGCTAGTTGGCTTAAGCAATAGCAACAGACATTTATTGAGCACCTAGTAAAAGCTGCCCAGTGTTGGGATGGGGGTGAAGACACAGGCCCTTCAAAGAGGCCTGTAAAGATGGCAGCTCAGTGAGCAGGTCGGCATCTGCAGGCACTGGGGAGATTTCACATCACACAGTCTCAGCATCTCCACTCCCAGCTGCTGCTAAAGCTTCCCAAGTCAGACTTGATATGTAAGTCAGGGCTCCCTCCATGCGTGGAACCGATGGCAGCATTGGAGTCGGGCACACAGGGAGCCCACTAGGCCAGGAGGAGAGGGAGAATGGGAAAAGCAGCAGAGAGCCTGCATGCACAGATACAGGCAAGCCGCAGATACCATCAGGTGAGGGTGTTTTACAAGAAAGGCTGGGAAGGATGGGGTAAGAGGAAGAGACTAGCTTTGCAAAGTGTAACTTAGGATCATAGATACGGATTTTCCCAGCTCCTGAGGGGACATAAACCTGTCTTCACATCACCACCTTTGCATACAGGCTCTGTCTGATTGAAGGGGAAGCCCAGATCACAGTGACCAGTGACCTTGGCCAGAGCAATGTGGCTTGGAGGACAACCACAGGTGTCTTCCTGGATCAGCACTTGCCTGCCCTGGCCCAGCCTGGGAGAAGGACTCAGGTGTTCTTCTTGAAGAGGGTCTAGCTCTAGGGACAACTGGGAGGAGGGGGCTGGCACAGGTATCAATCACTCTGCCCCCTGCACCCAGATTTTTACAGAAATGGAATCAAGTTACAAATCAGCATGGGGTGGGCTTTGCAGGAAATATAGTTACAGTGGAGGGGGCAGTCAGGGGTGCAAGGAGAGGAGGCTTCTGGGGACCTCAGCCAGGCTCATGAGACCCTCCATGGCAGACTGTGGGAAAACTTATCAGGGCAGGAAGAGAAAAGGGCCCCTTTTCAACGGTGAGTATTTTTCAGCCTGCAAGAGGCAAGCAGCCTTCTTCCAATCGTTTTGCTTAGAGGCCTAAAGTCTCTGTCACCCAGGCCAAAGCAGCCTGCCTGTCTTTCTGAACCCCTCACAGGGTAGCCCTGGGTGTCCTGTGAGCAGCACCGGGTTCACACAGTTCACCCGCACCCCAGATGCCTGAGCCCGATCCTACAGCCATGTGCAGTTCCCATGCCTGCTCCCCTCCGTGCAGCCGACTGGGGCAGCCGGCAGTTTCTCAAGCCTCCCACTTGAGGAAGGGGTCACCGTGCTGCTCTGCACCCCCCGTCTGACTCACATCAGCCCCAGATCCCTGAGAAGTGTGGGTCTGCCAAGAGGCAGCAGGCTGGACTGAAGGAGCTTTTTGGATTCCTTCCCTCACAAATCCCCACCAGTGTACTCATTGGAGCCCATGAATGGTTAAAAAGCAAAGCTGTAAGAGAGAGAGGTTTCCACATAAAACAAGAGAGTTAAAGTGTGAAACAGGAGGTTTGGCCCTCACTCCTCCTCTTTCTGGGAGAGTCAGGGGGTTTCCCCGCCCACGCCCTGAGAGACCATCAACACCGTGCAGGCTGGTCTGTGCTTCACAGGGCTGGCTCCCTGGCTTCCTCCTTTGTGAACTCAGGGATTCATGGAGCTAAGCCATCAACACCTGGCTGAGAAGTAGGGCCTCTCCACCTTCCTCCCCCACCTTCCTCCCCTTCTGCTCACAAATGGCCCTGAGGAGTGTCAGAGATCAAAGGGGCCAGCACCCTGGCTTTCTGCTGCTCAGCCCCATAACTGCCCTCAGAGGACGGGAATTCACACCTGCGGGGGGTGGAGGGGGCCCAAGGTGTGGAGGATTGTGTTGGCTGCGGCAGCATCTGCAAAGGTGAGTGAGGTTGAACTTTGAAAAGGTGGGCCCAAGCCACCACAGGGGTAACGAGATGAAAGGTGTCTCCCTGCCTGCATTACAGAAGGCGTTTGTGGAATTCACATCCCACTGCGTCCTTTCTTCACAGTTCCTTGGCTTGAGGCCTGTCATCCTGCTTTCCACAAGCTGACTGGGTGTCACCAAGGCCCCAGAAGGGCCCGGACCTCCCCCTTCTCTCACCGACTCCCCCATTACGTGCTCCCAGCACAGCTGTGCAGCCAGAGGGTGAGGCTGCAAGCTAGATCCTGAGGCTGACTGATAGGCCTTCACCAGGAGGAGCCACCTTGAAGGAGAAAGAGGGAGAAGGGGATGCTGTTGTGAATGGGTGGATACGTCAAGATGCGAGAAACTGAAGCTAGTAGCTGAAGTGGATCCACAGGGATTCCTATAGGCAGCCGAGTTTCCTGAACTTTTCCCGTGAAACTGACTTTGCTTTAACGAGAGCAACTGCACTGGCCATTCCCACAGGTATCTCTAGCCCCTCGTCTACGTGAAATGAGTGCATTCACTCAGATAAATCTCTAAAATGGTGCCCGGAGGGTGTTATTAGGAGGCTAGTAAATGATTTTATGCTTGATATAATATTGCCTGTGGCTTAGCCACTGTTGTAGAACAATATTTTGCCTGAAACTCTTCAAATGATGTTTTGGTAGCTGTTTCTGCTCATTTTGGTTAATGTTTTTGCAGCAATAAGCCTGAGTAGCTGAATCTTTTGTTCCTCACACAGCATATTCCAGGTGGGCTGCCTGAACCCTGCATCCTAAACCCTATAAAATACCATCTCAGAAACAACTGGGTTTTTGTCTACAAGAAATTGTCCCTATAGTAGCTGGTATATGCCATGAAGTAATGAGATGGCTGTTAATAGAAAAATATTTCCTAGAATAGACCATTTTTATTCAAACATCTGCCAACATGAAAACTATGTACACAGCATTGCAATGGAGTAATCGCTTTCCTAACAGTTTTCCTACAGCCTGACTGATACTCACACCATTTACAGCCTGACTGATACCCACACCATTTACAGCCTGACTGATACTCACACCATTTATATCCTGACTGATACCCACACCATTTACAGCCTGACTGATACTCACACCATTTATATCCTGACTGATACCCACACCATTTACAGCCTGACTGACTGATACAGACACCATTTACAGCCTGACTGACTGATACAGACACCATTTACAGCCTGGCTGATACACCATTTACAGCCTGACTGACTGATACCCACACCATTTACAGCCTGACTGACTGATACAGACACCATTTACAGCCTGACTGATACCCACACCATTTACAGCCTGACTGACTGATACAGACACCATTTACAGCCTGACTGACACCCACACCATTTACAGCCTGACTGACTGATACCCACACCATTTACAGCCTGACTGACCATTTACAGCCTGACTGACTGATACCCACACCATTTACAGCCTGACTGACTGATACCCACACCATTTACAGCCTGACTGATACCCACACCATTTACAGCCTGACTGATACTCACACCATTTACAGCCTGACTGACTGATACAGACACCATTTACAGCCTGACTGATACCCACACCATTTACAGCCTGACTGACTGATACAGACACCATTTACAGCCTGACTGACACCCACACCATTTACAGCCTGACTATGCCCACACCATTTACAGCCTGACTGACTGATACCCACACCATTTACAGCCTGACTGATACCCACACCATTTACAGCCTGACTGATACCCACACCATTTACAGCCTGACTGATACTCACACCATTTACAGCCTGACTGATACCCACACCATTTACAGCCTGACTGACTGATACCCACACCATTTACAGCCTGACTGACTGATACCCACACCATTTACAGCCTGACTGATACCCACACCATTTACAGCCTGACTGATACTCACACCATTTACAGCCTGACTGATACACCATTTACAGCCTGACTGATACTCACACCATTTACAGCCTGACTGATACACCATTTACAGCCTGACTGATACCCACACCATTTATATCCTGACTGATACCCACGCCATTTACAGCCTGACTGACACCCACACCATTTACCCCTTTGTGTTGGCACATCGAAGAGCAGCATCTAAGTGGTCTGAGTCACAATGGGACAAAACTTTCAAGTAGGTCCACCCTTTAGCTGTAGATGGAGCAGGTGCCCCTCTAGAAGAATCTGCCTATATCCCTTGCCAGAGCTGGGCTTCACTCCACAGACAGGGAGGAGGAGAAAGTGCAGCCAGTTTCCAAAACAGGCATAATTTAGATGTGCCCAGGCTCTGATCCCGATGCATCCTGTGCTGAGACTGCAGAAGCTGCTGTCATCGACCCCTCAGCATCCTACTATGAGCTTTGCTCCATAATCGCTCCTGTGACGAACAAACGAATTAAGTGGCGTGAAGGATTGGTCACCCTGGACTCTGTCCACAGAGGTGCCAGCTGAGAGTGTGCTCTGGCCATGGCACACCGGTCCCTCCGGGCACTAAAATGAGACCCTGTTCATTTCGTGTCTCCCACCAAGCAGCTGTCAGGCGACAGTGGCTTTTGGTCCCCGTGTACTGTGAGACAGTTTCAAACAGGTGGTCTATACAGGTTTAAAAAATTCCCTATCCCATTACTGGTTCCCAGAGCTATCCAATTCCCCCTCCTTCTTCTGGGGAGAATGTTGTTATGAACAGAAACCCTGAATTGGAGGCTGCTGCTTCTTTCCTTTCTTCCATATTATTCCTCAGCCTCCTCAGGAGACCCACAACCAAACACAGGAGGGGTCTTCCCTTTGGGGCCGAGTTGCTCCAGAAAGGCTCAGAGTGGCTGACAAGCTTCTGTGGATACAGATGGGTGCACAACCATCTCAGCAAATGCCAATGCTTTTCAGCAAATAAAGCCCAAGGGGTGACTGGCGATGGCTTTGGGGCTGCAGTATGTCTATGCTGGGTGACTGCTTGGGGGACACAGCCCTTCCCTCTATTCAAAGTGCCATGTAGCTTATATTTATTTAAATGAGTTAAAACTTATCTTCTTTGGAGACATTTTAACATAGACAAGACCATTGGACTTGGAGGAGAACCTGCAGACCATCTGGTCCAGTGTTCTAGCCAGGGGGCCACAGAATCTCCCGTGTTCTCTGAGACTACTGACGTGCTCTGTCCTCGGGGGGGCCACAGAATCTCCCGTGTGCTCTGAGACCACTGATGTGCTATGGCCTGAGGGGGCCCACGGAATCTCCCGTGTGCTCTGAGACCAGTGACATGCTCTGTCTTCAGGCGTGGTTCAGGCTCCGTCAGCCTGGGGGCACTGGTAATGTACACTCTAAAAAGGCATCAGGATTGATTCTCATCTGTGGCCATGTTGAGAACTGTTGTACAGATAAAAAGCAGAAGCCAAGGTATTTGTTTAAACATGTTTTGTGACATATTTGGGGGATATAACCCTTGGAAAATGGCAGTCACCCTGGGATTCCTGGACTGGTAGCTGTGGGATCTCCCACGTGCCAGAAGTGCAGCCCCAGACTCTCCGGGTAAAATCAGGGTTCTGCTGACTGTTCCCCAGGTAACATGCAATGCACATTGTTTCCTGACTGACTGTGGGTGTTAGTTCACTGCAATATAACAAGCACATATTAAGAATGTTTATGCTAGGCCCTCTGGGAAATACCAATTTATGTGCACGTATATACAAATCCTAGTGCCTGTGTTCAGGAAGGGGAGGGGAGAGGGATCTCCCCAGGCCGGAAGACAGAGGACAATGTGGCACAGGACAGCGCACCAGCTTCTGTGCTCTAAGCAGGGGATTCTCTCTCTCTCTGCACTGGAAGATAAGATAAATGCATTGCTTTTAAAATGAGTCACCCTCACATCCTCCTCATGCCCCCGTGGTGTAAGCACCTCTAACCAGCTGTGTTTTTCTCAAGCCAAGAACTGAGATGCAGTTTCAGGACCAGACCTCTTCGCTGGGGCCTAGAACGTCAGCTCCCACAGCCACTTAAGGAAACAGAAGTGTGTGCAACAATTTTACTCTGAAGGTAAATGAAGTTCGTGACAAGCGGGGCACATGGAAAGTTCTATGAGGATTAGTTCAATCCCATTGGAGAATCCAGAAAAATTTCATGGATGAGGGACAATTTGTACTGGATTTTGTTTCTTTGAGAAAAAAAGACTGCCTAGCCAAGTTACACAGAAGGTACTTGGTAGGCCGGGCGCGGTGGCTCACGCCTGTAATCCCAGCACTTTGGGAGGCCGAGGCGGGTGGATCACGAGGTCAGGAGATCGAGACCATCCTGGCTAACATGGTGAAACCCCGTCTCTACTAAAAATACAAAAAATTAGCCAGGCGTGGTGGCAGGCGCCTGTAGTCCCAGCTACTTGGGAGGCTGAGGCAGGAGAATGGCGTGAACCCGGGAGGCGGAGCTTGCAGTGAGCAGAGATCACTCCACTGCACTCCAGCCTGGGCGACAGAGCGAGACTCCATCTCAAAAAAAAAAAAAAAAAAAAAAGAAATTACTTGGTAAATGCTAAATGGAATATCAATAAACAAGTAAGTACTGAACCAGATCATGGCTTCGATGTGTAAGCTCAAGATACAGTCGACAGTACATGTGCATGAGTGTGCATGTCTCATGTGTAAATGAGAGCATGATCTGAACACGTGTGTGCTGGAGGGTGTGCATCTATGCATGCATGTGTGTGTGCAGATGAGTGTGCCTGTGTACAAATATGTGTGCACGCCTGTGTGTGTGCATGTTCGTGTGCACGCGTGACCTGCCCTCCCTCCGTTGTTGCTGCCCACTGTTCCTCCAGGGAGTTTCTGCCTCAACCCCTCTCTCAGTATGGTAAGCTGAACCCTGCCTTCTTCTTGGTAACCCGCTATGCCAGACTTAACTGTTTTATGACGAAATATCCTCCATGCAACATTAGGAAAGTCAGGAGTCCTAAATAAGTCACATGGTTTGGCACTTTAACATCTGTGATCTCATATACTCTTCATAGTAACCCTGCGCAATGGGGATCAGTCAATTAAGAATTGAGTTCAGCTGCCTGTCACTGAAAAGCTAAGGAACTGGATGAAACCAGATGTCAGGGTTTGCCTTCTCTCACAGAATGTGAAGTCCAAAGGAAGGCATTTTGGAGCTGGTCACCAGGGAGCCAGCTGGGGTCCACCTTTGTTAGGACCTAGATGGGTGGTGTGCTGGCACAACATGGTGAGAAATGGTGCTGCTTCCATTTTGCAGATGAAGAAACTGAGGCTTCCAGAGGCTACGTTATTTTGCCCCAAATCACACAGTGAAGAAGAGCTGGGTCTAGAATTCTAAGCCAGACTCTACACTCAAATCTGTTTGACCCAAAGTCTGTGCGCTTTCACAGACCATAAGTAGACAAGTGTGTGTACGTGATGGAGGAGGCGGGCTCAGAAGAATCGATGGCCACAGAGCCCATGTTCATGTGTGGGCCAGGAGGAATTTGGAGAGGCTGGAGCCTTAGACTCCTTTTCAGTCTCACTGTTTGACTGGAAGAAGCCGCCCTGTTCCTAATCTCTGTAAGCAGACTGTTCTGGTGTCCTCAAGATCACTCCCTTTGTTGTTTCAAGACAGGCAAGGGCTGGGTCTGGGGATCATGGAAGGTAGGGCTTTTCCAGTCTCCTGAGGTGTCACCAGCTACTGTCTGCTGAGGCTGCTCAGACCCCTATTTCATTCTAATCCTTGATAGCAGGCATAGCTGTGCTGTTTATAACCATCCCATCCACCTGACATAGGTTCTTGCCCGGGGTCATTTGAGTTGGTGCCTCTCGGTCTGATCCAACAGCCCACTGTGATGCCCTGGCCAAGTGGCAGCCCTGAAATAGTCCCATTGATAGGAAGGGTCCAGTACCATCTGTGATGCTACGAAACGCATAGTGTTTCTCCTTGCTTCCCAGCATTCTTGGAAATATATGAAATACAGGGCACTTTATTTTGCCACAAAGTTATTTTAAGAAGGAAAATCAATTTTATTTTAATTTATTTTGTTTTTTGAGATGCAGTCTTGCTCTGTCGCCCAGGCTGTAGTGCAGTGGCGTGATCTCGGCTCACTGCAACCTCCACCTCCCGAGTTCAAGCAATTCTCCTGCTCCAGCCTCCTGAGTAGCTGGGATTACAGGTACCCACGACCACGCCCAGCTAATTTTTTTGTATTTTTAGTAGAGATGGGGTTTCTTTTTTTTTTTTTTTTGAGACAGATTCTTGCTCTTTCACCCAGGCCAGAGTGCAGTGGCGCTATCTCGGCTCACTGCAAGCTCCGCCTCCCAGGTTCACACCATTCTCCTGCCTCAGCCTCCCGAGTAGCTGGGACTACAGAGATGGGGTTTCTTTATGTTGGCCAGGCTGGTCTTGAACTCCTAACCTCGTGATCAATCCACCTTGGCCTCCCAAAGTTCTGGGATTACAGGCGTGAGCCACCACACCCAGCCAAAATCAATTTTAAAAATCCTACAAAACACACACTATAAATGTTGAGATGTATCTGTATGTAGCTCCTGAAGGTTGCACTGTGACCACATCTGCAAAGCTGTTCACCCCACCTGCCTGCCTCACCTACCTCCTGCAGGACTGCACCTGCTCCTCAATTCACACGTCCAGTTTTTCTGGGACTCTGTTGAATGCCCTAATTCCCATCCTTTCCTAGAGCTCTGTCTTTCTAAGCTAGATGGCTCCTTCTTTTTCAGGACTTGGAGAAGGTTTAACAGATGTGACTGAAGTCACATCCCTCCTTCGCTCACTGACAGTTCCCTCCCTCGCTGACAGTCCACCTCCCCCAATCAGTGCTGGGTGTCTCCTTGCACTTCCAGGAGGTACAAACCGCCTGCAGGGTTCCACCAGAAGCAGCAGCTGACAGACAGATGCTCACACTGCCAAAGACAGAGATGCTGCTCCTCTGCCAGCTGCCCCATCTTGTCTCTGTATGCCTGCCCAGGCTCTGGTGCTCACAGTTGAACTTGACAGGTGCTTTTCCAGGCTCTTCATAAGACTTTTTCCATCCAATATTCAGTCCCCCTTTCCTCCAGGAGTAACCACAAGACCTGGCCATGAGCTCAGCCCTGTTTCTGCACCTGGCAGAATGCCTGACATACAGCAGTTGCTTGGGAAACAAAGTTTAGCTGGTGAATGAACAAAAAGGTACTGCAAGGCAGTGATCCTCCTGGATCTCTCTACAGCTGCCTGAAACAAAATCCTGCGTGCACCCTGCAAGAGAATTCTGAAAACTTGGAGCCCGCCACACACACATTGAAATAAAACTCTGCTTGTGCCTCTAAGAGAATTCTTAAAACTAGGAAGCACCCCCATTTTGAAACAAAATTCTGCTTCACTCCCTAAGAGGATTCTTAAAACTGGGAACCTAGGAACCCCCTCCTCTACTTTTTAAATAAAACTCTGCCTGCATCCCCTAAGAGAGTTCTTAAAACTAGGAACCCCTCACCAATATTTTGAAGTTGACATTTAAAATTTTTTATCATGTATTAAAATAATTACAAAGAATGTTGCTTCTAAAATAACCTATGGACGCAAAGAGGGAAACAAGAGACACCGGGGCCTCCTTGAGGGAGGAGGGTGGGAGGAGAGATGGGGGCAGATAAAAATGCCGACTGGGTACTAACGTATTTCCTGGGTGATGAAATGATCTGTACATCAGCTTGCACTGTACCTATATAACCTGCATAGGCAGCCCTAAACCTAAAAGGGTTCTAATAACTTTTTTAAAGAATGTTGTTTCTGGCCTAGGGCAAACATTTACATTTTAAAATAAAACTGTCATATCACCCTTTAAAATGGATGCAATGTATTCTAAATGCAATAGCTATTTGAAACCCATCAGAAATTTTTCATTGTTTCTTTTTCTCCTTTAATTCATATTCCGAGTCATTTCCCCCCCCCCACAGAATTTTATCCTAAAGCAGTATAACGTATCTTTAGGCTTTACAATTTCTCTTTTTTTTTTTTTTTTACTGATTACCCCATCCTCTTTTCTCTGACAAAGAAAAAAAAGGTATGTAATCAAAACCAATTCTTCTAAAAATAGCTCTATTGTCAAGACTATCTTGGGAAGGTAATGAAAATGTTTTGGCACTAGATAGAGGCAACGGTTGCATAACACAGTAAATGTGGCTGAATTCTACACTGTAAATGTGCTGAGTGTGACTGAATTCTACACTGTAAATGTGCTGAGTGTGGCTGAATTCTACACTGTAAATGTGATGAGTGTGACTGAATTCTACACTGTAAATGTGCTGAGTGTGACTGAATTGTACACTGTAAATGTGCTGAGTGTGACTGAATTCTACACTGTAAATGTGCTGAGTGTGACTGAATTGAACACTGTAAATGTGCTGAGTGTGACTGAATTCTCCACTGTAAATGTGCTGAGTGTGGCTGAATTCTCACTGTAAATGTGCTGAGTGTGACTGAATTCTCCACTGTAAATGTGCTGAGTGTGACTGAATTGAACACTGTAAATGTGCTGAGTGTGACTGAATTCTACACTGTAAATGTGCTGAGTGTGACTGAATTCTACACTGTAAATGTGCTGAGTGTGGCTGAATTCTACACTGTAAATGTGCTGAGTGTGGCTGAATTCTACACTGTAAATGTGCTGAGTGTGACTGAATTCTACACTGTAAATGTGCTGAGTGTGACTGAATTCTCCACTGTAAATGTGCTGAGTGTGACTGAATTCTACACTGTAAATGTGCTGAGTGTGACTGAATTGAACACTGTAAATGTGCTGAGTGTGACTGAATTCTCCACTGTAAATGTGCTGAGTGTGGCTGAATTCTCCACTGTAAATGTGCTGAGTGTGACTGAATTCTACACTGTAAATGTGCTGAGTGTGACTGAATTCTCCACTGTAAATGTGCTGAGTGTGGCTGAATTCTACACTGTAAATGTGCTGAGTGTGACTGAATTCTCCACTGTAAATGTGCTGAGTGTGACTGAATTCTCCACTGTAAATGTGCTGAGTGTGACTGAATTCTCCACTGTAAATGTGCTGAGTGTGACTGAATTCTACACTGTAAATGTGCTGAGTGTGACTGAATTCTACACTGTAAATGTGCTGAGTGTGGCTGAATTGTACACTGTAAATGTGCTGAGTGTGACTGAATTCTACACTGTAAATGTGCTGAGTGTGGCTGAATTCTACACTGTAAATGTGCTGAGTGTGGCTGAATTCTCCACTGTAAATGTGCTGAGTGTGACTGAATTCTCCACTGTAAATGTGCTGAGTGTGACTGAATTGAACACTGTAAATGTGCTGAGTGTGGCTGAATTCTACACTGTAAATGTGCTGAGTGTGGCTGAATTCTACACTGTAAATGTGCTGAGTGTGACTGAATTCTACACTGTAAATGTGCTGTGTGTGACTGAATTCTCCACTGTAAATGTGCTGAGTGTGACTGAATTCTACACTGTAAATGTGCTGAGTGTGACTGAATTGAACACTGTAAATGTGCTGAGTGTGACTGAATTCTCCACTGTAAATGTGCTGAGTGTGGCTGAATTCTCCACTGTAAATGTGCTGAGTGTGACTGAATTCTACACTGTAAATGTGCTGAGTGTGACTGAATTCTCCACTGTAAATGTGCTGAGTGTGGCTGAATTCTACACTGTAAATGTGCTGAGTGTGACTGAATTCTACACTGTAAATGTGCTGAGTGTGACTGAATTCTCCACTGTAAATGTGCTGAGTGTGACTGAATTCTCCACTGTAAATGTGCTGAGTGTGACTGAATTCTACACTGTAAATGTGCTGAGTGTGACTGAATTCTACACTGTAAATGTGCTGAGTGTGGCTGAATTGTACACTGTAAATGTGCTGAGTGTGACTGAATTCTACACTGTAAATGTGCTGAGTGTGGCTGAATTCTACACTGTAAATGTGCTGAGTGTGGCTGAATTCTACACTGTAAATGTGCTGAGTGTGACTGAATTCTACACTGTAAATGTGCTGACTGTGACTGAATTCTCCACTGTAAATGTGCTGAGTGTGGCTGAATTCTACACTGTAAATGTGCTGAGTGTGACTGAATTCTCCACTGTAAATGTGCTGAGTGTGGCTGAATTCTACACTGTAAATGTGCTGAGTGTGGCTGAATTCTACACTGTAAATGTGCTGAGTGTGACTGAATTCTCCACTGTAAATGTGCTGAGTGTGACTGAATTGAACACTGTAAATGTGCTGAGTGTGACTGAATTGAACACTGTAAATGTGCTGAGTGTGACTGAATTGAACACTGTAAATGTGCTGAGTCTGACTGAATTGAACACTATAAATGTGCTGAGTGTGACTGAATTCTACACTGTAAATGTGCTGAGTGTGCCTGAATTCTACACTGTAAATGTGCTGAGTGTGACTGAATTGAACACTGTAAATGTGCTGAGTGTGACTGAATTCTACACTGTAAATGTGCTGAGTGTGACTGAATTCTCCACTGTAAATGTGCTGAGTGTGGCTGAATTCTACACTGTAAATGTGCTGAGTGTGGCTGAATTCTACACTGTAAATGTGCTGAGTGTGGCTGAATTCTACACTGTAAATGTGCTGAGTGTGGCTGAATTCTACACTGTAAATGTGCTGAGTGTGACTGAATTGAACACTGTAAATGTGCTGAGTGTGACTGAATTGAACACTGTAAATGTGCTGAGTGTGACTGAATTCTACACTGTAAATGTGCTGAGTGTGGCTGAATTCTCCACTGTAAATGTGCTGAGTGTGACTGAATTCTCCACTGTAAATGTGCTGAGTGTGGCTGAATTCTACACTGTAAATGTGCTGAGTGTGACTGAATTCTCCACTGTAAATATGCTGACTGTGACTGAATTCTACACTGTAAATGTGCTGAGTGTGGCTGAATTCTCCACTGTAAATGTGCTGAGTGTGACTGAATTCTACACTGTAAATGTGCTGAGTGTGACTGAATTCTACACTGTAAATGTGCTGAGTGTGGCTGAATTCTACACTGTAAATGTGCTGAGTGTGACTGAATTCTACACTGTAAATGTGCTGAGTGTGACTGAATTCTCCACTGTAAATGTGCTGAGTGTGACTGAATTCTACACTGTAAATGTGCTGAGTGTGACTGAATTCTACACTGTAAATGTGCTGAGTGTGGCTGAATTCTACACTGTAAATGTGCTGAGTGTGGCTGAATTCTACACTGTAAATGTGCTGAGTGTGACTGAATTCTACACTGTAAATGTGCTGACTGTGACTGAATTCTCCACTGTAAATGTGCTGAGTGTGGCTGAATTCTACACTGTAAATGTGCTGAGTGTGACTGAATTCTCCACTGTAAATGTGCTGAGTGTGGCTGAATTCTACACTGTAAATGTGCTGAGTGTGACTGAATTCTCCACTGTAAATGTGCTGAGTGTGACTGAATTCTACACTGTAAATGTGCCTAGTGTGGCTGAATTCTACACTGTAAATGTGCTCAGTGTGACTGAATTCTACACTGTAAATGTGCTGAGTGTGACTGAATTCTCCACTGTAAATGTGCTGAGTGTGACTGAATTGAACACTGTAAATGTGCTGAGTGTGACTGAATTCTACACTGTAAATGTGCTGAGTGTGGCTGAATTCTACACTGTAAATGTGCTGAGTGTGACTGAATTGAACACTGTAAATGTGCTGAGTGTGACTGAATTCTACACTGTAAATGTGCTGAGTGTGACTGAATTCTCCACTGTAAATGTGCTGAGTGTGGCTGAATTCTACACTGTAAATGTGCTGAGTGTGGCTGAATTCTACACTGTAAATGTGCTGAGTGTGGCTGAATTCTACACTGTAAATGTGCTGAGTGTGACTGAATTGAACACTGTAAATGTGCTGAGTGTGACTGAATTTAACACTGTAAATGTGCTGAGTGTGACTGAATTCTACACTGTAAATGTGCTGAGTGTGGCTGAATTCTACACTGTAAATGTGCTGAGTGTGACTGAATTCTACACTGTAAATGTGCTGAATGTGACTGAATTCTACACTGTAAATGTGCTGAGTGTGGCTGAATTGGACACTGTAAATGTGCTGCGTGTGACTGAATTCTACACTGTAAATGTGCTGAGTGTGACTGAATTGAACACTGTAAATGTGCTGAGTGTGACTGAATTCTACACTGTAAATGTGCTGAGTGTGGCTGAATTCTCCACTGTAAATGTGCTGAGTGTGACTGAATTCTACACTGTAAATGTGCTGAGTGTGACTGAATTCTCCACTGTAAATGTGCTGAGTGTGACTGAATTCTACACTGTAAATGTGCTGAGTGTGACTGAATTCTCCACTGTGAATGTGCTGAGTGTGACTGAATTCTCCACTGTAAATGTGCTGAGTGTGACTGAATTGAACACTGTAAATGTGCTGAGTGTGACTGAATTCTCCACTGTAAATGTGCTGAGTGTGACTGAATTCTCCACTGTAAATGTGCTGAGTGTGACTGAATTCTCCACTGTAAATGTGCTGAGTGTGGCTGAATTCTCCACTGTAAATGTGCTGAGTGTGACTGAATTCTCCACTGTAAATGTGCTGAGTGTGACTGAATTCTCCACTGTAAATGTGCTGAGTGTGACTGAATTCTACACTGTAAATGTGCTGAGTGTGACTGAATTCTACACTGTAAATGTGCTGAGTGTGACTGAATTCTACACTGTAAATGTGCTGAGTGTGGCTGAATTCTCCACTGTAAATGTGCTGAGTGTGACTGAATTCTCCACTGTAAATATGCTGAGTGTGACTGAATTCTCCACTGTAAATGTGCTGAGTGTGACTGAATTCTGCACTGTAAATGTGCTGAGTGTGACTGAATTCTCCACTGTAAATGTGCTGAGTGTGACTGAATTCTCCACTGTAAATGTGCTGAGTGTGACTGAATTCTCCACTGTAAATGTGCTGAGTGTGACTGAATTCTACACTGTAAATGTGCTGAGTGTGGCTGAATTGTACACTGTAAATGTGCTGAGTGTGACTGAATTGTACACTGTAAATGTGCTGAGTGTGACTGAATTCTCCACTGTAAATGTGCTGAGTGTGACTGAATTCTACACTGTAAATGTGCTGAGTGTGACTGAATTCTACACTGTAAATGTGCTGAGTGTGACTGAATTCTACACTGTAAATGTGCTGAGTGTGGCTGAATTCTCCACTGTAAATGTGCTGAGTGTGACTGAATTCTCCACTGTAAATGTGCTGAGTGTGACTGAATTCTACACTGTAAATGTGCTGAGTGTGACTGAATTCTCCACTGTAAATGTGCTGAATGTGACTGAATTCTACACTGTAAATGTGCTGAGTGTGGCTGAATTGGACACTGTAAATGTGCTAAATGCGTCTGAATTGTATCCTTTAAAACAATGTTATGTTTCTTGAATTTCACCTCAATAAAAAGTTCATTAAATAATATATTGTGACCATAAGCCACTAATTTTGTGTTTTTTAAATTTTTGCCATGGATCCCTTTAGTGATCTGGTGAAACCCACAGACCTCTTCTCAGAATAATGTCCTTTAATGCAGAAGGTAAAATACACAAGATCAAAAAGGAAACCAAGTGTACCAAAATACACCCATCAAATGAGCTTTAATCATGATACAGTCACACACGTGCCTCTTTAACACATTGTGGTGGCATGATAGATACCAGTTTTGGTACAAGGCTCCTGGCTGATAACTCCCACACCCCTTGTTACAGTCTTTTGTTATAACCTTGGCTGTGTTAGGTCTCAGGGGCAGCCTCTGACCTCTTGCCCCTTTTCAGATTAGAGTTCTGTCCCAAGGGAGGATTCTAATCTTCCCTGCCTTTCTGGTTGTGGGTCTAAGACCCTCCCATGAGAGCAAGACCCCTATAGCCTGTGGGAAGGCATGCTGATGTCTCGAAGCTTACATAAAAACCCTAGAGGACTGGGGTCCTGGAGCTTCCAGAGAGCTGAACATTTGGAGGCTCCTGGAGGGTGACGCCCAGGAAGGGCACAGAAGCTCCGTGTCCCTCCCTACACCTTGACCTACCTTAGAAGCTCCGTGTTCCTCCCTACACCTTGACCTACCTTAGAAGCTCCGTGTCCCTCCCTACACCTTGACCTACCTTAGAAGCTCCGTGTCCCTCCCTACACCTTGACCTACGTGTCTCTTCATCTGTATCCTTTGCAATAGCAATATCCTTTATAATAACTCAGTTAACGTGTTTCTCTGAGTTCTATGAGCTCCTCCAGCAAATTAATCAAACCCAAAGAGGGAGCCATGGGAACCCCAACTTGAAGCCAGCCTGTTGGAAGTTCCGGAAGCCTAGGCCTGTGGCTGGTGCAGGGGGCAGGCAGTCTTGGGGACTGAGCCCTCAACCTGTGAGATCTGACGCTAGCTCTGGGAAGATGGTGTCAGAACACCCAGAGCACACCCAGCTGGCGTCAGCTGCTAGGTGTGTGGGGAAAACCCCACACATTTGGCCACAGAAGGCTTCTTCTGTGCTGATGACTGCTGTGGTGTGAGAGCAGAGGAGAAACACGGTTTGAGGAGAGTTTTTCCCTACACACACATTAACAAGATCCAGTTTGTTAATCCTAGTAACAATATATAAATCCAGTAACTACTGCAACTTTGAAGCAATGCTAAGCAGAAACGATGTTTCAAGTTATCTGCAACAATTATAATGTGATAGAAACTATCTCTGATTTATCTTGGTGACAAAGTCACAGACATTTTAAAACCACTGCCATTTGTTGCTTGCATGCATAATGGAAGGAAATGCTAAATTTCACTTAGAGGTTAGTGGTAAAAAATGTAATTTTTTCATTCAAGTTCATGAACACACTAAATTAAGAATCCTACCCTATTCTAAACATAGGAAATTCATTCTGAATTGCATCATCATCACATAATACTAACTTGTTAGTAGTATATAATTGAACAGAAGAGCATACATATGGTATACATTTTGACAAATAAATAACATTCAAAGTAAATTTATGTTAAAATGTATGTCTTGATGAGATGGACGAGGTTGGAAGTTTTTTCCAATGAGTTTTTCTGTGGGTGGCTAATACCTATTACTGGAATGATAGAGAGTTCAGCATCAATTATTTTCCTAGTGTTTATTTGTAGGGGTATAAGCATGGAGGAAACTTTGTCCACATACAGAGTTTCATTGAGCAACAGGAATCAATTGTTTGCACTCCTCCAGAGTTATATGTCAAAAATCACATGGTAGGCCGGGTATGGTGGCTCATGCCTGTAATACCAGCACATTGGGAGGCCAAGATGGGCAGATTGCTTAAGCCCAGGAGTTCAAGACTAGCCTGGACAACATGGCAAAACCCCATCTCTACAAAAAATACAAAAATTAGCTGGGTGTGGTGGTGAACACCTGTAGTCCCAGCTACTCAGGAGGCTGAGGTGGGAGGACTGCCTAAGCCCAGGAAGCAGAAGTTGCAGTGAGCTGAGATTGCACCACTGGAATCCAGCCTGGACGACAGAACGAGGCTCTGTCTCAACAACAACAACAACAAAATCACATAGACATGGTAGTGTCTCATCAAGATTTATGTGCAATGCGCTATCAGTTGGCAATTCAGTTTGAATCTCCTTCAATTCTGATAAGAGAATTGGAAGCCAACTTTCTTGGGAAAGGTTTGTTTTTAATTATTAAATACCACAAGACTTAGCCAATGTCCCTTTATTCTACCTGTTCCTCTTTCACTTTACCATGCTGAGTGTCCCTGTGGTCTTGTGGTGTGCGAGGCAGAGCTCAGGCCTCTGTTTTGTTGTTTGGAACCAGCAGTCATGGGAGCTGGTTCCTGATCCCGGGATTTCTTTTTTTTTTTTTTTCATTGTTACAATTTTGGATTTTATTGTGGTAAAGATAACAACCCATTGGACAGTTTTTAATATAGAACACTAGAATTTACATTTTAAAAGTGTAAAATTTCTGACTTCTGTATTAAGCATGAGTTTTAACAGGGCTAGTGCGAGGCAAGCAGGTCAGTCAGAAGGTTATGGCAGTAATTCAGGCAGATGAGCAGGACTTCGACAAATGCTAATGGAGGAGGTAATGAGCCCTGGTTAGGTCATAGCTGTTCTTCGAGGTCTCTGACTGTTAGTTTTCAGAGTTAGAGTTAATTAATCTATTTATTTATTTATTTTGGTGAGGCAGGAGAATTTCAAAAATTTAGGCTTTAATTTCTTTTGAAAAATTAGAAACTTTGGAAACAAATTCTGTGTCTAACTGACCTCAAGGAAACAATTCAATACGGCTGACTCCATTATGCGACTTTCTGACTGCAGCAGAAGCATCAGCTCTCTCACCAGGCTGGGTCTGTGGTGGTGCTTCTGGGTCATTTCAGGAAGTTCAACCTAGAGCCTGCTCCTTCATTCATTTCGATGCTTCTGGATTCTCCTAATCCCCGTGTTACATTCCTGGTTGCTTAAACTAGCTGTAGTAGATGTGCGTATCTGCAGATAAACACTGATCAATTTAAAAAATTGTCTATAGCCTGGGCTAGATGACAAGACCCCGTCTCTTAAAAACAAAAGATTCCTATATATGCCCGGACTGTGTCTTTCCAGTGGCGATTCTTACACCGAGGCTATGAATATGGACTCTGCCATCAGGTGCTATTGATTAACAAATCATCCTCTCTGAGCCTCTTTTTCTTACCTATAAAATGATTGGTGATAGACTGAGTTATTGTTCAGTGAACATTCACTCCCAATCTCCCCTCCATAGGAGGGTCACATGTCCACTCCCCGGGGGTGTTGGGTGGACGAGGGCTTGCTTGGGCCAGTGGGGCCTGGGCAGGAGGGAGAGCGAGCTGTGTCTGCACCCAGCTGAAGGACAGCAGCATTTCGGCTCTGAGCAGCCCCACTCCCACCTTATGAGAAGAACCTGCCTGGGCTCCAGGCTCCAGATGAGACACATGGAATAACCCAGGATTCTGCCATAAGACCCTGAGTAAGAAATGATGCATGTATATCACCAAGCACTGGGGTGATTTGGGCATCATTGTAGCAAAAGCTGGTAAAACCTCCAAGCGTAATTTTGAGAATAAAATGAGAAAATGCACAGGATATGCTGACCTGTGTTCTACCTACCAGAGTAAGCACTCAAACATTGTTTCAGAAAAGTTTCTATTGATTTCTGAAATCTCACTGTTTGTAATTCCTTTTCTTCCAGGTTCTTCTTTCATCTTTTTTCATCCTTTATCAATCACAAAATTGTGGCTGAGGTATCTGGTTACAGCAGCTGTGTGGAACTCTGAGTGTTTCCCCCTCATCTCACTCTTCCTCTGCCCTGATGATCCAGCACCCCACACAACACCTGGCAAGGAGGCAAACAAATGGCTTGGGCAGCTCTTCCGGACACCAAAAGGAGGGGAGAGTCCAGGGTCCAAGGGGAGCCCCAGTGAGCCCTCTTCAGGCCTCATCTCCTGGAGATCCCAGGGCCCAAAGGGGGCCCCAGTGGACCCTCTTCCCGTCTCATCTCCTGGAGAGTCCAGGGCCCATGGGGAGCCCCAGTGGACCCTCTTCCGGTCTCATCTCCTGGCCCCACATGTAGTGTTCTGTTAGCAGTTGAGGCAGAATTGGGCACTCCCAGGAAGGTGCATGTTTTCAACAGAATTCTCAGAAAACTAATGATATAGAGTCATCTCAACTTCAGTTGCATGAACAGGGGTCAGAGGACCATTCCACAATCAAGCATGAAAAGAGCAGCAATGGCCTAGCCACACTCACCAAATGAGCAAAACTTGTCAGGGTGTTCCTACCACCCAGATCATCACAGATAAGATGGTTTCTCCATCAGGATGAACAGAAATGAGACCCTTACCCCACCAGACAAACAGGGGTGAGGCCCTTCACAGTGTGGGGAGAAACAGGGGTGAGGCCCTTCCCAGTGTCGGAATGAACAGGGGTGAGGCCCTTCCCAGTATTGGGATGACTGGAGCTGTACAGACTTCCCTGGCAGTTCTCAGAGCCTTCCCATCATCACTTAGCTGGTGCTGCCAGAGCCATCCAGTAATCATGGACTTATCGAGGTCTAAACTGACACAGTCTCAGAGCCCTCAGGTGTCTCCTCCTTAGCTTGGGACATAAAAACAGAGTCTGGGTGGTCCAGGCCTCCCAGGAGCATCCTGACCTGCCTGTCATTGCTGCAGGCTCTCTGTGGCTGGTTGCTCCCCACCCATGAGGCTTTCCTCCTTTGTCTAATTTTATGCCTTTTGGATCATTGAACTTTCATAGTCTTCAGTAAAAATCTCTCTAAATTGTCCTGAGTAATTTTATGTACTCACAAACCAAAGACTAGATATGAGCACTCTCCCAATTGTTCCCCCGTCTTTATGGAACATGGTAGGTTTGGGGAGGTGTTGGTTTCTTCATGCTTTCTATGTGCAGTATCTTCCAGTTAATCCACTCTTTGCCTCCATACTGCTCTTCTGGGCCTGCCTCTTCACTTGGGTGGGATTTTGTGGCATGCCATGACACACCTGAGGACAGAATTCGGCCTTGTCTTGTCCTGACAGCTCAGGGGCTGTGCAGGTCCTTGTTGGCTTCCTGCAGGCCCCGCGTCTTGTGGCCATCTGACCTGGGCCGACACTGGGGACCTTGATAATGTTGGTGCAAAACTGTCTAGAGTCACTTCCAATGCAGATCTGGAATCTTCCTTCAACAGCCCTTTCCTACTTTCCTCAATGGGGACAGCAAGCATCCTCTAAAATTAGACCAGTCTCTTACTGGGAATTTGGAAGATTAGAGAAGAAACTGGGGAAACTAAACCTTCGATTGGATTTGAGAACCAGAGGGTCATATTTTTCCCCATATCCTTTTAAGGCTGAGGAAAAGAGCTTGCGTATCACAGGCCTCCTCCTGTGAGGGCCCTGGGCTGGGACAGGTTAGCTAATACCTGGGACTGTGTGTGTCCCAGGTGAACATATTCACCATATACCCTGGAGTCATGGAAAACAGTCCTGTCCCCCACTACCTCCCTGCGAAAAAGAAGAAATCCAACAATAAAACCAATCAGAGTATTTGCAGCTGGATCAACAGCTTGTTTCCTAGTGAAAAAGTCTCAAGGCAACGCAGCAGAAAGAACTGGAGGGAAGAGGGCAGGCCCCAGCCTTGAGTCAGAGAGAGAGGAGGACAAGGAGAAACAACTGAAGTGTTACTGATGGTTTCCCCAAAGCCTCCTAGAGGGCAGCAGTGACAGAAACTGCATTCCAGCTGAACGGGATCCCAGAACAGGACGGTCAGCCAGGCCCTTGCTCTTACTGGTAGAGTCTCTGCATAGGGACATTGGGCTCACAGAATGGGCTCCTAACCTAAGACAACCCCACCAGGCCCTTCTGGCTCTAAGCAATCACCTTCACTGACTTCTGCTTCAAAACCATTCATGCTCTGAAACTGAAAAGAGAGGCACTTATTCTGGAAGACCTCCAGCACATCTCGGAAAAGGTTCAGAGCCCAGGGCCTCTGAGTACCCTGGTGGCTAGCACTGACTTGCCAGGACTTGGTTCACCCACTTCTAAAATGGCAGGAACACACTGGCAGGGAGCCATGCAGGCTCAGTTTCCCTGCCGTGTACCAAGCATGGATCTCCTCCCACACCCAGCAACTACAAGCATCTGGCTGTTGAATAATGGAATGGCTTAACTTAGTTACACCCCAAATGTCTGAGTGCTCCCCTAACAGGATATCGTATGAACGTCAATCCAGCAAAGGTTCCGCCCATAGCCAGAGCCCAGGAATCAAAGGAGAGACGTGAAAGAGGTCTCTCTCGATGCTGTGTCTAATAACCCATGTGAGGACCTTTGCTGTGTGTCCCCTTAACTTTAGGCTGATTCAGAAGTTTTGGTTCTCAAAAGAAGACAGAATTGTTCTGATGAATTGAAGTTGAAACTGCCACCTGGTCATTTCACGCTCCTCATGCTACTGAATCAACAGACAAAGAAAGGGGTTACTGTGTGCCCTGGGATAATTGATCCCAGTTACCCGGGGGAAATTGGTCTGCTGCTAGGGAAGGAGAGAAGAGAGACTATGTCTGGAATTCAGGGATATTTCCAGATCCAAGTAAAGATGAATGGAAAATTAAGCAATGTACCAAAGGTAAAATCACAAAGGATTCAGACCCTTCAGAAATGAAGACTTGGATTACCTCACAATGTGAAAAAACTCCATCAAGCTGAGGCAACAGATAAGGGCAAATGGAAACCGGGGGGCGGGGCGGGGGGAAGTAGGAAAAGGAAATTATTATGCAAAAAAAAAATGAATCTAGGTACAGACCTTTCACAAAATTAGCTCAAAATAGATTATAGACCTAAACATAAAGCAAAGGCTGGATGTGGTGGCTCATACCTGTAATCCTAGCACTTTGGGAGGCCAAGTGGGGGGGATGCCTGAGCTCAGGAGTTCGAGACCAGCCTGGGCAACATGGTGAAACCTCATCTCTATTAAATACAAAAAAAAAAAAAAAATTAGCTGGGAGTGGTGGTGGGCGCCTGTAGTCCCAGCTACTAGGGAGGCTGAGGCAGGAGAATCGCTTGAAACCAGAAGGCGGAGGTTGCAGTGAGCCAAGATCGCACAACTGTACTCCAGCCTGGGCGACAGTACAAAAAAACAAAAACAAAAACACATGAAACACAGCTTCTAGAAGATAATGCAGGGGAAAATACTGAGACCTTAGGCTTGGCAATGAGTTTGTCAATACACCATAATAATGATGTATGAAATGAAATGTTGGTAAGTTGGACTTTACTAAAATTAGAAGCTTCTGTTTTGTGAAAGACACTGTCAAGAGAATGAAAAGACAGGCAATGGAGTGGGAGAAAATATTTGCAAAACACATTATGGCAAAGGGCTTGTATATAATGTACACAAAGAAGTCCTCAAACTCAACAATTAAAAAGTAACCTTGTTAAAAATGGGGAAAATATCTGAACAGACCCTTCACTAAAGAAGATACACAGATGGCAAGTAAGTATCTAAAAGATGTACCCAGAGTTTGAGGCTTCAGTGAGCAATGATTACACCACTGCATTGACGCCTGGGTGACTGAGACCCTGTCTCCAAAAAACAAACAAACAAAAACCCAAAACAAATAAAAGACGGTCAATAAAATACGTTATCAGGGACTTGCAAATTAAACGAATGAAATACCAGTACATACCTATTAGAATGGCCACAATCTTTTAAAGTGACGTCAAACACTGGTGAGGATGTGTAGAAAGAGGGGCTCTCATTCACTGCTGGTGGGAATGCAAAACGGTGCAGCCACTTGGAAAGATAGTCTGTTTCTTACAAAACTAAATGTTGTCTTCACATACAATCTGGCAATCATGCACCTAGGTATTTACAGAAATGAGTTGAAAAATATGTCCACACAAAAAACTGCATATAAACATTTAGCAGCTTTATTCATAATTACCAAAAACTGTCCTTCAGTAGGCTAGTGGGTTAAAAAAATGTGGTATATCCAGACAATAAAATATTATTCAGCCACAAGAAGAAATGAGCTATGAAGCCGTGAATACGTGGCAGAACTTTAAATTCATGTCACGAGGTAAAAGAAGCCAGTCTGAAAAGATGACATCCTATATGATTCCAATGACGTGACAATCTGGAACAGACGAAACTATGGAGACAGTGAAAAGAGCAGTGGTTTCTAGAGGTTGAGAGAAGGAGGGAAAAAATGGGCAGAGCACAGGTGGGTTTTAGGACAGTGAAGCTGTTCCATATGGAAGATTGGGAGAAGGAGGGAAAAAATGGGCAGAGCACGGGGGGTTTAGGACAGTGAAGCTGTTCCATATGGAAGATTGGGAGAAGGAGGGAAAAAATGGGCAGAGCACGGGGGGTTTAGGACAGTGAAGCTATTCCATATGGAAGATTGGGAGAAGGAGGGAAAATATGGGCAGAGCACAGGTGGGTTTTAAGGCACTGAAGCTCTTCCATATGGTACTGTCATGACAGACAAATGATATTTCTCCAAACCCATAGAAATTTGCAACACCAAGAGTGAACCCTACTGTAAAGCATGGACTTTAGTTAATAACAATAATGTATCAGTATGGTTTACTAGTTGGAACAAACGTACCACACTAATGCAGAATGTGAGCAATAAGAGAAAATGTGTGTGCTGAGAGGGGAGTGTTGTAGTGTGAGAACTTTCTGCATATAGTTCAATTTTTCTATAAGTCTAAAATTGTTCATTAAACATAGTCTATTAGACAGGCATGGTGGCTGACACCTGTAATCCCAGCACTTTGGGAAGCCAAGGCAGGCAGATCACCTGAGGTGAGGAGTTCAAGACTAGCCTGGCCAACATAGTGAAACCCTGTCTCTACTAAAAATACAAAATATTAGCCAGGCATGTTGGGGCACACCTGTAGTCCCAGCTACTCAGGAGGCTGAGGCAGAAGAATCGCTTGAACCTGGGAGGCAGAGGTTGCAGTGAGCCAAGATTGCACCACTGCACTCCAGCCTGAGCGACAGAGCAAGACTCAGTCTCAAAAAAAAAATACTCTATTAATTTAAAGTAAGGAATAATGCAGCAGTGGGCTGTAGAAAAAGTCTCAAATCTGATGAAAACTACAGGCCATAGATTAAAAAAACTCAACACAACTCAAGCACAAGAAACAAACAAAATAAACCATGGTACATTATAAATTACTTAAAACCAATGATTAAAAAGAAAACACAAAAAGCAGTCAAGAAACACACATAATTTACAAAGGAACAGATTAGAATGACAGCCAACTCCTTGTCAGAAATAATGCAAGACAGAAGGCAGTGGATCCACATTTTTCAGGTACCAACAAAATGACGTTGTCAACCTAGAATTCCATGCCTAGCAAAAATATCTTTCAAAAAACAAAGTAAAGACATTTTTAAACATATGGAGGTTGAAGGAACTTATCACCAGCAGACCTGCTCTATAAAATTGCTGTATACCTTATATATATATATTTATATATATATATATATTTATATATATATATATATATATATATATATATATATTTGTTGTTGTTTTCTTTTCTTTTTTTTTTTTTTTGGCATAGTCTCACTCTGTCACCTAGGCTGGAGTGCAGTGGCGCAATCTTGGCTCACTGCAACTTCCACCTCTCAGGAAGAATCAAGAGATTCTCCTGCCTCAGCCTCCAGAGTAGCTGGGATTACAGGCACGTGCCACCATGCCCAGCTAGTTTTTCCACTTTTAGTAGAAGCGGGGTTTCACCATGTTGGCCAGGCTAGTCTCGAACTCCTGACCTCAAGTGATCCATCTGCCTCACCCTCCCAAAATGCTGGGATTACAGGCATGAGCCACCATGCCTGGCCACTTTTCAATATTTTTAATACACATATAATCATATACAAATATAGGTACAGAGACATATTTGACCTTTTGGGTCACTGTTTAACAAGCATGTAACAATTGTATCACCTTTCTGAATATTGCCTTTCTCATTCAATAATACCTAATAGACATCCCTTGATGTCAGTGTTTTCATAGACATACAATACTCTCTGATGCATATACTCTGTAAATTACTAAATTCCTCTTTGAAAAGAACATTATTGAGATCAACTGTGGCCTAGAGATAAGTTACAGGACAAATAAGGCCATAGCAGCTTTGAATTGTCTTCCTTTTGGTTATGTATGTGTTTGTATATATTATTTTCCTCTACTCTTTGCTCCTATTGTTTTACGTAATAATCATTGATGGTGGTTAACTTTACAATTTAGTTTTTAGATTTAGAACATTTGGGTGGGATTTTGCTTGGACTCAAGTGGGACTTTACGTCACACTGAGATGGATGCAGCAATTAATGGAAGTTTCATCTCAACTTTCTGGCTGAGAGCAATGTCATTGGTACAAATTATGGCTGCATCTTATTGGGAATAAGCATGAAGTTGTTTTGTGTGGCAGTTCAAACACGGGTAAAGGGAATCAATGGCAGCGAGTAGGAGGACTGTGCCTATTGTTCACCTTAGTCCCTCGACTCATTGTCTATATTCTGCTCTGTAATGCTGGGGCTAAAACTACATTTCTCAGTCTAGTTTGTGTTGCTATAACAGAATATCTGAGACTGGGTAATTTACAATGAACGGAAATTCGTTTTTTACCATTATGGAGGCCAGGGAGTCCAAGATCAAGGCAACAGCATTTGGTGAGGGTCGCGTTGCTGTGTCCTTTAATGATGGAAGGCAGATGGGCTGAGAAGGGAGGCAGGGCACAGACAGGAGGGGTCAAACTTACCCTTTCATGACAACATTAATTCCGCCCATGAGGTCGGAGTCCTCAGGACCTCATCACCCTCAAAGTCTCCACCTCTTAATACTGTCACACTGGCAGCTCAATTTTAGCACAAGTTTTTTGGAGGGACAAACACTCAAACCACTGCACTCTCAGATAGCTGGCTTTTATTACTTGCATTTCCCTTGATAGCAGGCTTCTTATTAGGTCCTGCCAATGGGAGCTCCTAGAAGTTTGAAAGATGAAAAGAGAGGAGCGACTTCCTCATATTTTCCTGTTTCTGTCAATTGGCTCCAGCCCCAGTTGAGTCCCACCCACTTCATGCTGAGCACCAGTGGCAAGGAACCCTGCTCTGAGCACTGCTTGCCTTAGGTTCTGGTAACCTTCCCTCTCTTTTTTTGCACCACCATCCCCAGCCACAGAGGGGCAGCTGCTTTAGTTCCTAATCTCTGGGTTGTTTCACCTCTCATTGTGCCCTTCCAGACTTCCAGCACCTATGTAACCAATTCATCTGGTTAAATTCCCTCTGTTTGAATTACCAGTGCAGTTTTTACTTTCCTGTCTGGACCCTGACTGACACAAATCCCATCTCACATTGTGAATCTTAGAGCATGAGTAACGTAAGCCTACCTAACAAATGTCTGACATCACAACCTCAATCAGGGAGCTGAAAGTCAGTTCGCATGGTCCTCCAGTCTACAGACACAGTGAAAAGAGAATGCTCATGCAACCCCCGTGACAAACAGTTCGTGCCTTCTTAGCCCAGTACTGACTGCGGTGGAATTGCATTGGTGAGTACTTACTGAACATCAGCTACCACCTGGCAGTTACAGTCACATAGAGAATGTGAGTGTAGAAGCTCTATCATCCCTGTCTGCCTTCAAGGTGCTTTTCACAGGGGATGACAGAGTTATGTGCAAAATAATTTGGGAGGAAGAGGAAGAAAAGATTTACAGTGTCTCTTCCCTGCACTCACTCTCAGCACTCACCACCTGCTCGCATACTATGCATTTGTTTACTGCCATAAAATATGAGCTCCATGCAGGAGCATGTTTTATCTGTTTCACTCACAAAATAATTCCCAGTACTTAGCAGAGTGACTAACACATGGTAGGTACTGAATAAAAATTTTCAAATGAATTAATGAAATTATCAAACAAGTGAACAAAAAGATATGCTTGAAGAGGCTTTGTATAATATTAATACTATATCAATAAAGTGTGAACAATTTAAATAACAATATAGGATGGGGGCCAGGCACGACGGCTCACGCCTATAATCCCAGCACTTTGGGAGGCCGAGGTGGTTGGATCACCTAAGGTCAGGAGTTCTAGATCAGCCTGGCCAACAAGGTGAAACCCCGTCTCTACTAAAAATACCAAAAATTAGCTGGGCGTAGTGGTGGGCGCCTGTAATCCCAGCTACTCAGGAGGCTGAGACAGGAGAATCACTTGAACCTGGGAGGGAGAGGTTGCAGTGAGCTGAGATTGTGCCATTGCACTCCAGCCTGGGTAACGACAGTGAAACTGTGTCTCAAAAAAAAAAAAAAAAAAAAAAATATATATATATATATATATACACACACACACACACACACACACACATAGGATAGATTATATAAGCTTTGGAAATATTTTGAGCCATGCATCCATTAAAAATAAAACTCTGGGTGGCTCATGCCTGTAATCCCATTCTTTGGGAGGCTGAAACGGGTGGATCCCTTGAACCCAAGAGTTTAAGATCAGCCTGGGCAACATGGTGAAGCCCTGATCTGCAAAAAATAAAAAAATTTGCCAGGCATAGTGGCATGCACCTGTAGTCCCAGCTACTCCAGTTACTTGGAAGGCTGAGGTGGGAAAAATACTTGAGCCTGGGAGGTCAAGTCTGCAATGAGCCGTGATTGAGCCACAGCACTCCAGCCTGGGCAACAGAGTGAGACCCTGTCTCAAAAGTAAATAAATAAAAATAAACAAATAAATCAACAAAACTCTAACAATGTGCTTGTGCACACAAAGTTGTTCATGATGTAACATTTTCTTTATTCTTTCTCTTTCTTTCTTTTTTTTTTGAGACCGGGTCTTGCTCTGTAGCCCAGGCTGGAATGCAATAGTGCCATCTTGGCTCGCTGCAACCTCTGCCTCCTGGGCTCAAGCAATTCTTGTGCCTCAGCCTCCTGAGTAGCTGAGACTACAGACACATGCCACCATGCCTGGCTAATTTTTGCATTTTTGGTAGAGACAATGTTTCACCATTTTGCCCTGGCTGGTCTTGAACTCATGAGCTTAAGTGATCTGCCCATCTTGGCCTCCCAAAATGTTAGGATTACAGGTGTGAGTGACTGTGCCTGGCTGATGTCGCATTATTTATTTATTTACTTGAGACAGAGTCTCGCTGTGTTGCTAGGCTGGAGTTCAGTGGCGTGATCTCGGCTCACTGCAACCTCCACCTCCGAGGTTCAAGCCATTCTCCTGCCTCAGCCTCCTGAGTAGCTGGGACTATAGACGCGCCACTAAGCCCAGCTAATTTTTGTATTTTTAGTAGAGATGGGGTTTCACCATGTTGGCCAGGCTGATCTCAAACTCCTGACCTCAGGTGATCCACCCACCTCGGCCTCCCAAAGTGCTGGGATTACAGGCGTGAGCCACTGCACCTGGCCAGCATTATTAAGTAAAGAAAAAAAGCTCAAAACAAAAGTTTGCTGTCCAAAGTTCATTCCTTTTTTCTAGGAACAGCACCCAAACTTGTTTCTAAGAACCACCTCTTTCCACCTTCACCAAGTGGCTGGTGGTTTAGCTCCTCAGGAGTGTCCCCTCGCATAAGCCAGTCAGCACATCCCATCCAACTGGCCACATCTGTGGCCACGGCGCCCAATTATGAAAAATAAGATTGTAAGAGAGTTTCCTGAGGCTTCTGTAAAAAAGAAAATGTTATGTTTCTTCTTAGGGAACCACTCAGGATCCTCTCTTGCCCCGAGTGGCACAGAACGATGACAGGCATAGTGGCATGCACCTGTAGTCCCAGCTTGCTGCCACGTTTGGTGGGGGATGGGGACAGTGGACCTGACAGCTCAGAGAGCAGAGTGAAGAGAAAGAGAAACCAACTCATTCAAGCCACTTATTCATGTCTCCCAGAAGGTACCCCTGCTCTGGAGTTTCAGTTTGGTAAGCCTATGCATTCTATTACTGCTTGGGTCCAGACGAATTGAGTTTCCTGTCATCTGGGATTAAAGGAGTCTGGGCTGATATGCAGAGCATGATTCCAACTTGGTTTTCTAAACATATTTTAAATACACAACCAAAATTTTAGAAGTACCATCAAAACCCACTATTTTCACCTACCAATCCACTCCTCAGTGTCCAAACGTTTGCTTTTATTCCTCCAAGAAATAGCTCGGGTAGCCAGCGAGATTCATTTATACACAAATGGAAAGAGAGTTTCCAGACGAATCCTGCAAGAGATCATGGTGGCTTGAGCATGGTTGTGATGGATGCGTAAGAGAGAGTGATGGGGAGTGTGTAGGAAAGGTCAAAAAGAATGTTGAAGAAAAGTTTAACAGTGGTTGTCTTGGTTAGTATATTGCTTTGTTTTTCTTTTTACTGATTTGTATTTTCTAAGCTTTCTAGAATAAACTTGTATTTTCTGGGTCATATTTCTGGGTCTCTGCCCTAGCTCACAGGATGGATATCATTATTGACATGATATCAATATAATTTTAATCTCAACCTAAGGTAATACAGTACTCTGAGTTCCTAATTGTTTGCTTAAGATGCAAATTCTTAGAAGTTACAACATGACTGGGGGGTTTTGCTAAATAGACTGAACAAAGCAAGAGACACAGATTGGGAGGTTTTGCTAAAGAGACTGAACAAAGCAAGAACCTAGACTCTAATTCCAGGTTTTCTCTTCCACTCTAGCTTCAGACTTTACACCTAATTTTTATTAATGCGAATAAATCTGAGCACACCGGAAAGAATAATCAGAACCACAGAGAAAGAAGTGTCCTCTAGAAGAATGATAATATCTTCTACATCAGAAATAGGAGCATGTGGTCTTACTAGTATTATAGCATCTGGTAAAGTCATGAGGAAAGGTTCTTCAAATAAGGGCTGTCCCAAACTATCTGCAGTTATGCTTTCCAAGATTCCTGGTGTTGGCCCCGTGTTTGGGGTGTACCAGGAGAGAGTGAGGGGTTCCAAGGGAAGGCCGGAGGTGCTGGGGATCTCAGGCATCATAAGTAACAATGACAAAAACACGGATGTGCAGAAATCAATAAGCTGAGACTCACTCAGGAGGCTTTGAGAAGCCATTCGGTGCCTACGGACCAGGCTGAACATCTGTCAGGCAAACAAAAAGCAAACTGAGAAGAACAAAGGGGAGACGGATTATTTTCACTCAAGTTCTTCAGGCTCAGCAGGTGACATCCAAGCTGCTTGGCCTTCCTTCCTTCAGACACTGAAACTCCATGGAGGGTATGCTGCCCAGAAAACCCCAAACCAGCAACCCCAGCACAAAAGAAGGATGAAAACAAAGTGCAGATGGAAAATTCAGGCAGAGCCACACTGTGGCCATGTCAAAACTTCCCACATCCTTGCTAATTTCTACAGACCCATTTTGTTTGAGTGGCAGAAGCATCAATCTCCAAGGGGCATGTAAGTCCAGTTAATTGAACTCTTACTCCACCGCATTTTTATTCTTAAGGCCAGAAGTTGGGGAAAAGGAGGAAAGCGGAGGAGCCGTGGGTCCTTGCAAAACAAACAGAGCTCAGAGAGAGCCAGATCCCAGGCACAGGGCGCAGCCATTAGTGATAAAAACAGCTCACAGTGGGGAAGTCCACGCTGTGCTACGTGCCATCTTCTCTTACTGACTTTAGTCTTCACCCAGTTGCTGTGAGGTAGATTCTGCTACTCTCCAGACCTTTGTGCACACTAGAGACGCAAGGTGTCCCCTGGGGTTGGGAGTGGGGCAGCCACAAGTCTTCCCTATTCAACAGATGACAAAACTGCTCAGGAATTAGCCCAAATTCCCACAGCTGGTATGTGACTAGGTTATATAGCATTACAAACCTACCAACAAAATTAAGATCACCAAATGACATTTATAAGGTGGCTTGGGGGTCAAGTTTTCTGGGTTAAGTTTAGACACACCCATCACAATGATTTTTAAATATGTCCACAAATTCTTTGATATTCCTCCCTTCAAAAGGCAAAGTCTAATTCCTTTCCCCTTAAGCGTGGCAGTGCTTCACAACTCACTTCGCACAAATCGAACATGAAGCAATGAAGAGGTGTCACTTGTCGTAAGAAAGCATGTGTACCCTTCTCACTTTCTTGGGTCACTTGCTCTGGGGGAACCCAGCTGCCACTCAAGCAGCACTGTGGAGAGTCCTTGTGGTGAGGAGCTGGAACCCCCCACCCAACAGCCAACACCACTGGCCAGGCATGGGATTCAGCCATTTTAGAAGCAGATCGTCCAGCCAGGTCAAGGTCAAGGTCAAGCCTTCAGACGACTTCAGCCCCAGCTTCATGACAGTGTCCTAAGAGACCCTGAGCCCAAACTACCCAGCAAAGCTACACTTACGACTGTGTTAGAGGATAACTGTTTATTTAATTGGGGGAGTACTTTGTCATGCATCAATAGATAACTAAGACATCCCCCTTTATCTACCTTATGCCTATTATGAGGTACCACAATTGCCAAGGCTGAAATTTAACATAAATGCCCTCTCCCTCTCGGTGAAACCGGAGACTCGCAGGCACTGTGGAATGACGAAGCTGACAAAGCTGTTCCCCAAACTCACGTTGCTCTCCCAGGGCACAGCTGGACTGCACTTCTCAGCTCCCTTGCAGTTGGGTGCAATGGGACTGAGGTACGGTCAGTGGAATATGGGCCAAAGCGTTTATACTGCTTCCAAGCCTGACTCATAAAACCTTCCCAGGTGACCTGCTATAAACTGAATGCACCCAGAATTCACATGTTGAAGGCCTGATCCCGGTGTGACCATGTTTGGAGATCAGGATTTTAGGAGGTAAAGTTAAACGAGGTCGTAAGAGTAGGGCCCTGAGTCAATAGGGTTGGTGGCCTTACAAGAGAGGAAGAGAAATCTTTCTCATTCCACATACACACACCAAGGAAGGGCCAAGTGAGGACACAGCAAGACGGCAGCCATCTGCAACCCAAGGAGAGAGCCTACCCCAGAGCCTGACCCTGCTGATGCCTTGATCTCAGACTTCCAGCCTCCAGAACTGGGAGAAAATAAATTCCTGTTGTTTAACTCACCCAGTCTGCGGTATTTTGTTATGGCAGACTGAGCAGACTAAGACAGATTCTCCATGTCTCCCCTTTTCCAATCTGCCTGCTGGATATTGAGACTCAGGACAACCTTGGAAATCACACATGGAAGGTGGCAGAACCCCCCTCAGCTTGGGTGCCTGAATGTCTACATAGAGACCTACAACCACCCACCAGGAACTCCTACCATGAGCTTCACAAGAAAGAAACTTCTATTGTGTTTTGCCACTAAAAGTTCAGGTTTGTTCATTATGGCAGCTAGTATTCTGTAATTAATACCTGTTACATTCATTGTGTTAATTATATCAGAGTTTCTTTGTATGTATGCTAACATTAGGGAATCCCTATTTTATTCATTTATTTCACTAGTCTGTAGTTTCAACTCCCGCAGACTGACTCAGAAAACAATGATATACAACTGCTTTTGGTGAGGGCCAGTTTCTTTTTCAGGATAAGGCATTCCAGCGCCTATATGAGCCCAGGGCTGTTGTTTTGGGGATGCCTGTTTGACTCTAACGGACGCCATCAGACAGCTCTTGTTCACAGGGTGGGAAATCTTCACTTTTCAGTGAAATCTTTGAATGCCGGGTTAGAGACAAGGCACATGCAGGGTTGTCTAGTAACGCTAGAATACTAGGTATTCTAGTAATGTTTGCTATGCTTTCTCTCTTTCTGAAAGATGTTAATCTCCTTCTACATCCAGGGCACATTAACACACTGTCCAAAATTCCCAAAGGGAATAGAACTTTCTTTCCCCTGTCACTGGGAAAGCCAAATTTTCCCATAGAATTCAGTATAGTGTTTGCTTACATGGATTATGGTGGTTACCATTTCCTAATCCCTAACCTGCAGGTCAAAAATCCAGGTGTATACGAATGCATTACTTGACTTACGTGCCTCAGTTTTCTTTCTTTTTTTTTTTTTTTTTTTGAGACAGAATTTCACTCTGTCACTCAGGCTAGAGTGCAGTAGTGCCATCTCAGCTCACTGCAACCTCCATCTCCCAGGTTCAAGCAATACTCCTGCTTCAGCCTCCCAAGTAGCTGGGATTACAGGTATGCACCACCATGCCAGGCTAATTTTTGTATTTTCAGTAGAGATGCGGTTTCACCATGTTGGCCAGGCTGGTCTCGAACTCCTGACCTCGGGTGATCTGCCCCCCTTGGCTTCACAAAGTGTTGGGATTACAGGCCTGAGCCACTGTGCCTGGTCAGTTTTCTCATCTACACAGTGGGCATAATGATAATATCTACCTCAAAGGAGTGTTGTGAAGATTGGGTTGGATAATACGTGTCAGTCATGGATCGTAGTGACCAATGTACAATATCAGTAAGTCATGACTATTAATGTCACTGTGGCGATAGTGAAAGTGATTGCTACTACCCCTGCCAAGGAATAAAAGATCCCAGGCTCTGGGAAAAGTCCTACATTTCATTCCCATTTCCTGGAGGAGCCCCCAGGACAGCCCTTTAACCTGGGCATTGGGTGCGGTTGGCCCAGGCCTTCTTGCAATTCTCTACCTGGCTACTGGTTTGGTTCTACTGGCCACCTCAGAGCTCTAGCCTGTGACGACACAGCCACCTTCTCCCTGGCAGACATGCCACTCACAAACAGGGCCCCAAGAGGCCCAGAGGGGACAGGGCTCTGCTAGACTCACTTTCTTACCAGACGAGACTGTTGAATCCGAGTAAATGGGGCTGTGCTCCAGGAACCTGTGGGACTCCTTTGTCTGGAGTCATCCACCTGAGCAGCCTCCCTGGTCCCATGAAGGTACTACTCCATCACCCACCCTTAATTCCCAGCCCTGCTCTTTGTGCCTATTTCTAATGAGGATCAGGAGGTAGGGAGGAGAGAAGGAGGAGGGGAGGAGGGGAGGAGAGGAGGAGAGGAGGTGAGGAGGGGAGGAGGAGGTGAGGAGGGGAGGAGGGGAGGAGGAGGGGAGGAGGGGAGGAGGAGGGGAGGAGGAGGGGAGGAGGGGAGGAGGAGGGGAGGAGGAGGAGGGGAGGAGGGGAGGAGGGGAAGAGAGGAGGGGAGGAGGAGGGAGGAGGAGGGAGGAGGGGAGGAGGGGGAGGAGGGAGGAGGGAGGGGAGGGGAGGAGGGAGGAGGAGGGGAGGAGGGAGGAGGAGGAGGAGGAGGGGAGGAGGGAGGAGGAAGGGAGGGGGGAGGAGGTGAGTAGGGGAGGAGAGGAGGTGAGGAGGAGGGTAGGAGAGGAGGAGAGGAGGTGAGGAGGGGAGGAGAGGAGGTGAGGAAGGGAGGAGGAAGGGAGGAGGAGGTGAGGAGGAGGGGAGGAGGAGGTGAGGAGGAGGGGAGGAGGGGAGGAGGATGGTGGGCATGTGCGTACTGAGGCTCCAGGATCTCAGAATCCATGAAAGGCGGATTTGCAGCTGCCCCTCTTCCCCACACCTGCCAGTCACCATGTCCTGCAGATCTGCCTCCGAAGCACGTCTCAACTCACCACTTTTCTCCACCACAGCTCTCTTTTTAATAATATTTATGTATTTATTTATTTTGAGACAGGGTCTCACTGTGTTCCCCAGGCTGGAGTGCAGTGGCGCCATCTTGGCTCACTGCAACCTCTGTTTCCCTGGTTCAAGCAATTATTCTGCCCCAGCCTCCCGAGTAGCTGAGATTACAGGCACATGCCACCACGCCTGGCTAATTTTTGTATTTTTAGTAGCCACAGGGTCTCACCATGTCAGCCAGGCTGGTCTCAAACTCCTGACCTCAAGTGATCCACCCGCCTCGGCCTCCTGAAGTGCTAGGATTACAGGCGTGAGCCACCGTGCCCAGCCGCTTTTTTAGAACGCAGCCTTGGCTCTGACTTGGTCTCTCTTCTTCCAGTTGAACTTGAACAACTGCTGGAATGATTGATCAAAATCACAAGTCTCACCACTCATCCCCCTGCTTGAAATGCTTGGTTGGCTTCCTGAAGCCTTCAGAATGAAGTCCAGGGCCCTCCATCTGCCCTCTCCTCATTCTCCTTTGCAAAACGTTACTGATCTTCCTACAGCTGGGGGAGCTTCCAGCTGCCACAACAAGGCCACATGCTCTGCTGGGCATAGAGGTTGCCAGACGGTTGTTCCTGCTTCTGCTCTTTTAGTCTCTCCTGCTGAGCCTTCAGATGCTGGTGTGCCCAGGTTCTTTATGTCTCATCTCTCTTCCCCAGGAATTTCACCCAGACCCATGCTTTAAATCTACAACAATTCAGCACCTAAATGGCTGTTTTCAGTCTATTAATCTGCCATTCATTTCCTCATTCATTTAGTAAATAAATCACCAAAGATTTATGGGGTTTCTTGCATACCAAGAAAGAAAGGGTGGGAAAAAATGACCACATATAAAGTATTGGATAGTCTAATGAAGAGAACAGAACAAGCAGATAAGCAACAACAGAAAGACACTAAATGCCATAAGCAAGTTACAAACAAGATCTGTGGAAGTTGGGAGAAGGCAGAAATTGTTTTATCAGTAGTATCACGAAAGGTTTCTTGAAGAGGGAAGTTCATTCACTCAGCACAAATTTATTGGGCACCCACTATGTCCCAGGCACATAGGCATTTAGGAGGGACCCAAAAGGGTGAATACAATTTTGACTGGGTTGGAGGAACTACAGAGGGGTGGTGAAAAGGAGGCATGGAGGGGCTGAGGGAATAGTAGGTAAGGCAACCGGCAGAGTGAATTGGTTCTATCATCTGATAACAGGGCCCTGGTTGTCCTCTCAAAAACTACTGCCTCCTCTTCACATAACTGGAGAAAGCTGACCTTTACTCCCAGATCCAGGGCTGCGTCCTCAGTGGCTTAAGTCAATCAGCATTTCCCATCTTCCTGATCAGAGCAGTTACTTTAAGGACAGGCTTGTAGCCCAGTTAGAACCAATGATGTTAGAATACACAAGAGGCAAATACACAAAGGCAAACCAGATAAATGAAGGGAAACTTGGATTCAGTGACTGAACCGAGCCTCGCCTGAAGTCCCTTTATTGTTTAAGCCATTTTTAGTTGGGTTTTTCTGTTACCTATAACCTGCAAAGTCCTGCAGACAGTGAATCAAGATGTTGAGGCAGGAAATCAGGGGAAGTCCAAGAAACTACAGACTGTTCTAGAAGTTAAGCAAGCAACAGGAGATAAATCTGCAAAGATAGATTTTTTAATCATTGTAATAACTCTTTAAATATAATAATAGCAGCTCTTATTTATAGTGACCACTTAGTTCATGTTAGGTACTCTTTTAGGTTGTATATGTTAATTGATTTACTTAGTCCAATGAAATAGACGCTACCATTATCCCTCCTTTTTAACAGGTGTGGAAACTGAGGCATTGGATAGATTGACTTATCCAAGGTGGCACAGTTACTGAATGACAAAGCCAAGACTCACATCCCGTCATCTTACTTCAGAGCCTGAACTCTTAAACATTATGCTGTTGTTTGTAGTTTTCAGTGAACTGTAAGAAGCTAAAAGATCTATAATCTTACAAGCTTTGGGGTCAGATTCAACTTCTTCCACCTTCTAGCTAGCATGACTTTGGAAAATAATTTAACCTCTCTGAGTCCCAGGTTCTCCAACTGTGTGACAAAACAGAGTTGCTGTCCGAAATGAAATAATGACGGAAAAAGGTTAGCACCACAGTGAGCACACAGCCAGGCTCCACTGCCTTCTCATGTTCCTGCCTCCTGCTGGGCCAGTTCATTGTCCTGGATTCTGGGCCGGTTGGGTTAACATGAAGCTCCTTTCTTACCTTTGTTGACCTGCAGTGGCTAACAAAACCCAGTTGCAGAGCCGGGAGGCACAAGAAGCACTTTCCTTTTATGTCTGCAGCCCTAAGTAATCCTCCACCCAGAGTCTCCCCGAGAGGAGAGACTGTCAGCTGTGCCCCTCCCCTCAAGCCCACTGCTCTGTTTGGCTCTTGCTGGTAGACATATGGCAGGGGCTTTGTCTTCAAATATGTCTGCTTCCAAGTTGAATACAACCATTGTCTGAGCCTGGGCCCTCCAGGAATTTACTGATGAGGGCAGGTTGATGACGGCCCAGAATTTCAGTTGCAAGTTGCCACTTGGCTGGTTGTCAGCAGCTGAGATGGCCAGAGAGCTGACCTGGGCTGAGATTCCCAGGCTGCCCCTCTTTTTTTTTTTTTTTTTTTTTTTTGAGACGGAGTCTTGCTTTGTCGCCCAGGCTGCAGTGCAGTGGCTGGATCTCTGCTCGCAGTAACCTCTACCTCCTGGGTACAAAAGATTCTCCTGCCTCAGCCTCCCAAGTAGCTGGACTAGAGGTACGTGCCACCACACCTGGCTAATTTTTGTCTGTTTAGTAGAGACGGAGTTTCGCCATTTTAGCCAGGCTGGTCTTGAACTCCTGACCTCAGGTGATCTGCCCACCTCAGCCTCCCAAAGTGCTGGGATTACAGGTGTGAGCCACCGCACCTGGCTTGAACTGTCCCTCTTGTGAGGAAGGTCCTGGACAACTGTCCCCCACCTAGTCTGAAGACCCTCTTGGACACGTGGAGGCCCAGGGCATGGCTGTAAGGCTGGGGAGTGGAGTTGGGGTAGCCCACGGCTAACATGCGTAAACAGAATGAAGGGAGTAGCAAAGCAGGCAGGACCCACTGCATGGCTGCCCCAGGGCCAGAGTGACCAGGACACCCCAGGTGAAACAGTGGAATCTCACTGCGGGCCTTCCTCTAACTTTTTGTTCTCGAATAATCTTTGAGATTTATAGAGCAGTTGCAAAGATAGTACAGAGTTTCTATATATCCTTCAACCAGCTTCGCTAATGTCAAAATTCTGTGTAACCTTGGTACGTGTACCAAAACTAAGAATTAACAATGGTTCTGTGAGTCCATAGATGGTAATTAATAAGCAAATAAATTAAATTAAAATAAATAAAAATTAGCATAGACCCGTGTCTAAGAATGAACATTGGCATATGTATCAAAATCAAGAATGAACATTGGCACGTGTATCAAAACTAAGAGTTTATGTTGACATTTGTATCAAAACTAAGAATTAACATTAGCACATGTATCTAAACTAGCAGCTAACATTGGCACACCACCATTACTAAGCTCCAGACCATATTCGGATCTCACCCGTTCTTCTGCCCCAGGGCACATCCAGGACCCTATGCTGCATTTAGTTGTTATGCCTTCTCAGGTACTCTGGTTTGTGACAGCTCCTCAGTCTTTCCTTGAATATCCCGTGAATTGGGTTTGTCTGCTGTTTCCTCATGATTAGATTGAGGTTGTGGGCTTTGGGGAAGAATGTGAGCTGCCCTTCCCAGGATAGCAATGTGACTTGGGTGATGTTAGCCTTCATCTCCTGGTTGAGGTGGGTCTGCCAGGTTTCTCCACTGTAAGTAACTAGTTTTTCTATTTAACATTCGGTTCGAAAGCCACTAAATCCAGCCCACACTCAGGGTTGGCGTGCGGAGGGAGCAGGAAGGGCTCACATGTGTCGTTGGAGTGCAGGGCTTTTGAAAGCAAAAGATGTCTGTTTTGGGTGCCCCAGCTCAGACCACTGCTTTAGAGAGTTTCCATGAGGCTTGGGGCCCTTCTGTGGGCTCATGTTTCTTCAGAACAGCTAATTCTGAACTTTGGAAATCCTGATTTGAGCACTGTAGTGCCACCAGAGAGCTAATGAGAGACAGACAGAGAAGGCATGGCACATGGAGCCAGCCCCTACCCCCCTGGAGGGCGCACCATAGTGTGAGTGGAAAAGCCTGTTCTCCAAAGCACCTTCCCTGCTGGGCCCGGCTAACAGAGGCCCTCAGCCCACTCCAGATCCCTTCCTGCTGGCATTCCCTGAAATCTGTCTCTGACCATCAACCCCTCAGGAAGGTGGCCCTTCCCTACAAGACCCAAAGACCCCTGCATGACACTTAAGGCCTTCCAGGAAGCCTCCTGGCCTGTAGGCCTTTGAGACCCCCACTGGACCCTCCCTTTCTGTCCTGTTTGGTTTTCTGACTAAGCTTATCTCTCAGTTGTGGAACTGCAGTACCCATAAGACACACCCTTCCCTAATTAGGAATGCAGCTTCACACCCAGAGTGGGCTACCTGGGGTGGGATGAGGGTCCCAATGAGAGAGGGGTCTGAAACCCTTAACCAGGAGGGTTTTCTTCCGGCCTTTTGGTATTATATTTGTCTCCTCAGTCACAACCCCCTGCCCCTGCTGTTTCTGACTCTCCCTGCCCCAGTGGTTCTAGTCCTGGTCTCGGATGGCTCCCCACTGTCTGCTCACTGATGGAGCCAGATGCCTCACTTCCTACCTGTGGTTTCTGGTGTCGCTTTGTCTTCTCAGGCACTACCATGACCAAATCAACAAGTCTCCCTCAAAAACCATGTGGTGTGAGCAGCTGAGGCTCGGAGACAAGAGATCACCTGTCCCATGTCACATGGCCATGTAGCCCCAGTGCTTATCTGCACAGGCAGGAGAGCTGGACCCATGCATTCACTCCACAAGCATTTAATGAACACTACTAAGTGCCAGGCTCCCATCTACTAGATCAGAACAGAGAATGTCCAGCCCAAGAAGAAGTCCATAACCAACAAGCAGGCACTGACAAAACCGAGCAGTACTGACCTCTCTGAGGAACCGCCATTTCCCAGAGCCAAAAGGAATGAGAGGCACGTCCCACAGCCATCAGGGGAAGGAAATAAGGGACATGTCCCACAGCCATCAGGAGAGGGAAATGAGGAGTATGTCCTGCAGCCATCGGGGGAAGAAAAAGAGGGGCATGTCCTGCAGCCATCAGGGGAAGGAAATGAGAGGCATGCACTGCAGCCATCAGGGGAAGGAAATGAGAGGCATGCACTGCAGCCATCAGGGGAAGGAAATGAAGATCATGTTGTGCAGCCATCAAGGGAACAAAATGAGGGATGTGTTCTGCAGCCATCAGGGGAAAGAAATGAGGGACATGTCCTGTACTCATCAGGGGAAGGAAATGAGAGGCATGTCCTGCAGCCATCAGAGGAAGGAAATGAGGGACATGTTCTGCAGCCATCAGGGGAAGGAAATGAGGGATGCATTCTGCAGCCATCAGGAGAAGGGAATGAGGGGCATGTCCTCCAGCTGTCAGGGGAAGGAAATAAGGGACCTGTCCTGCAGCCACTATGGTAAAGAAATGAGGGACATGTTCTACCACTGTCAGGGGATGAAAATGAGGGACATGTTCTTCAGCCTTCAGGGGAAGGGAATGAGGGGCATGTCTCACAGCCATCAGGGGAAGGAAAAAAGAGGCATGTCCCACAGCCATCAGGGGAAGGAAATGAGGGACATGTTCTGCAGCCATCAGGGGAAGGGAATGAAGGGCATGTCTTCCAGCTATCAGGGGAAGGAAATGAGGGACATGTTCCACAGCCATCTGGGGATGGAAATGAGGGACATGTTCCACAGCCACCAGGAGAAGAAAATAAGGGGCATGTCTCACAGCCATCAGGGGATGGAAATGAGGGGCATGTACTGCAGCTACCTGGGTAAAAGAATAAGGGGCACATCTGGCAGCCATTTGGGGGAAAGGGATAGGATATGTCCTGCAGCCACCTGGGAAAAGAAATAAGAGGCATGTCCTGCAACCAACCTGGGATGAGAATGAGGAGTATATCCTGCAGCCATCAGGGAAGGGAATGAAGGTCACATCCTGCAGCCATCGGGGAAGGGAATGAAGGGCATGCCCTGCAGCAATGAGGGGTACATCCTGCAGCCATTGGGGCATAGAAATGAGGGGGCATGTCTTGCACGCATTAAGGGAAGAGAATCAGTGGCATGTCCTGCTCCCATTAGGGGAAGGGAATGATGGGCACATCCTGTGGCCATCAGGGGAAGGGAATGATGGGTATGTCCTGCATCTGTCATGAGAAGAGACTGATGGGCATGTCCTGCACCCATCAGGGGAGGAGAATGGTGGGCACAACCTGCACCCATTAAGGCAAGGGAATGAGTGGCATGTCCTGTCTCCACTAGGGGAAGGGAACGATGGGCCCATCCTACAGCCATCAGGAGAAGGGACTGACCGGTATGTCTTGCAGCCATCAGGAAAAGGGAATGATGGGCACATTCTGCCCCCATTAAGGAAAAGGAATGAGTGGTATGTTCTACATCCATCTGGGGAAGGGAATGAGGGGCATGTCCTGCAGCCATCTGGGGAAGGGAATGTGGGTCACGTCCTGCAGCCATCAGAGGAAGGGAATGAAGGGTACATCCTGCAGCTGTCTGGAGAAGGAAATTAAATGCAAGTCCTGCAGCCACCTGGGAAGGGGAGTAGGAGTGAGTCCTAGGTCACCAAACAGCAGGCATCAAGCTTGTCCAGCTCCCTCCCAGTCTTCCAAGCAAGCCACAGAAGCTGGTGTCCCACAGGCCTATGGAGTTTCCAGGGAGGACCTCTGCTGATCTAGAAGGTGGCTTCCTACCTGCTGAGTGGGAAACCAAGGCTGCCCTTTTTGGTCAGGCTCTGTGAGCACCTGCATCATTTACAAGAGCACCAGCAAAAAGCAGAGCAGGAGGCACGAGAGACCTGCAAATGCTCTGGACAGGGGGTAAGATTTTCTTCTGATCTCCTGAAGCTTAATGGAAAAGCCAACACTTGAAAATTATTTTCCAGCCCACATACACCACAGCAAGGGAACACATTGGCTTCTACAAGTGTCTAGTTGACGTGACTTCCTGAGATACAGCACCAACCTCATAACTCACTGGAGAATATTCAGAGGCCCCCTGAAGGAGAGGGAACAAGATCCTTTCTGCTCTCACGCTTAAACCTCTTTTCCCTCCTCATCGCACCGTGTCTGTGAACATCGATCACCAGGAAAACATGGCCGTGGATTAAGTCCCTAATGGTCAAATTCTTTAGGCAATTTTTTCCCCTTTAAAATAATTAACTCTATTAAAGAATCTGAAAAACAATAAACAGTTCTGGACATGTGGCCTGTGGAGGATGAAAGAAATGAAGGTTCTTTCTGGGGAGGCTTTTGGAGACTACCCTGAAATTAGAACATATCGAATACCTGGAAGGAAGATCCTAAGGCTCCTGCATTTTGCATGTTGATGGCTGTTGTGTTACGATTTTTTTTTCTGCTCACTTCCTTTTGTTTCCGGAGGTCTGTGCACCCCTGTGGCCCTGGGGTCAGTGAAGGGCACAGGGACACAAAAGGGACACAAGAGGGCAAGGCGATGGGAGCAGGGGCTCATCTGTGCACATTAACTTCTTGCCCAGTGAAGGCCAAAAAGCAAAGTTTAGCCCCACACTGAGGTGAGGAAACCTAATTTCACCCACAAAGAGCCCACGGCCAGCTGACAGGTCAGGGAGGGTTTGTCTTGCTGTGCATGGAGGGTCCTGCCAAAGGCGTCCGGCTGACGTTGTCTCTCTTCAGTGACATGATCAGACACCCAAGGATTCAGGGCAGGTGCCAAGCCTTGCTGCCCCAGTTGGCTGATGCCTGACGTCTTCACGATGAGGCTGGCATGTGGCCAACAAGGAGCACTCGGGGACATAAGTCATAAGAGAGCAGCATGCATGTATGTTGACAGAATCGGAGCACTCTGGTCTTCCCAGTCTCTTCAGGTTTAAAGGGGTCTTTCCCCATTAAAGTCTTATTTGAAGTCTAGACTTTAGTCTAAACTTATATATAAAGATTTTAAAGGTTTGTTTAAAGTATAGGTAAAGTATAACTGTAAGCTCATGGGACCTGCTGCTGGAGAGTGGAATGGAATGGAGATTCTCGCAAATGAGAACCAGCTCTGGATCACAGAGCTCCCACCATGGTGGCTTGAGCCCGCTCTCTAGACTGACAGCAGCAGGAGGAGGCAATACTGGAAGAAAAAAAGGGGAGGAATGAGCTCCTCACACAGTACATCGATTGAAAAGAATAGGAAAAGGAGACTGACTAGTTGCTTAAATTCAATAGTTTTCTATGCTATGGCACACCAGAAAATATTGCATATGAATTAAAAGACTCATTTTTTAAAACCTAGTGAAAACAGAGAATTATATTTTATTAGTATAGTTTGAAGAAAGCCTTCAACCTATATTAATAAAGTATAGAAGAAAACTCAGGAGTCACAAAGGAAAACACTGGCAGACTTCATCACATGCATACTTAAAACCACCCTACAAGAAAAACCCACATAAATGAAGTTTCTTTTAAGGTGTCTACTGGAATAAAATATTTGCAAAGTATTTAAGAGGTTAAAAATTAATATGAATAATATGTAAATGAGTTATTCAAACTGATAAGAAAAAGACAACTCAATAGAAAAATGGGCAAAAAAAAAAAACAGGCAATTCATAGAAGACAGACAAGATACAAATATATACATAAACATACACGTACACATTTACTTTCCAACTTCCTCCTCTACTGTTAGTAAGGGGAAGCCAAGTTTGTGCAAAATAAACAAGTATGCTCATTACTTATAGCAGTTGTGTTTTATAAAGTCACTGCTGTCAACTGAAGAATCACGAGGCTCATACATTTGGAGAGGAGAGCTTTATTTCTGACAAAGGATTGCGCCTTGCAGGCTGGCCATCTTGCAGGCTGGGAAGCAGAAACCAAAAGCAGGCACTTTGAGGGAGGAAAGGCTGGAACAGGGATTTATGCCAAATGGGTTGGCTAAGTACACATATCTAACAGGTTATTCATGATGGGTGGATGCATGCACAGAGAGCAAACATGCATGCATATCCGTCCACATTCAATTTGGGGTGAGCACTTAACGTTTAAATGCACTCAAATTAGGTCTGTATGTAGAAGATGAAATGGAGGGCACAGAGGCATCCTGTGTGCAGCCACTGTACACCGGCCAGAATCAGTCCATGGTCGGTGGTCTCTTATCAGGAAGGAATGCTGGTCCGTCGTGTCAAAACCACAGAAGGGGAGTCCGGCAAGTCTTTTGAAAGGGCTGTGGCTTCTGATTAACCCTCATGTAAGAAAGTCTAATGGCGATTAGCGAGGGAGGGGGTATAACAAGGCGTGTCCAACCTCCCCATTCCATCATGGCCAGGAATTCAGCTTTTAAATTTTCTCTGGGGCTCCCTTGGCCAAGAAGGAGTCCATCCAGTCAGCTCAGGGGCTTAGGATGTCATTTTTCTTTTTCAGCACAAACATTGAATTAGTGAACCGTGAACCATCGCTCATGGAGGAAAGACAGGGTTAGGTTCCCGTGAGCCTCAGGACACAGCTTTTTCATCAACCCATCAATATACAACCTTGTTTTATGTATGTTTCTGTTTAAAGACACCTAATTTCGTATATATTGTAGAGTAAGTAACATGGCCAACGGCGCTGTAACTCATGTCTGAGTGAAGCTTATCTAATGCGTGTTTTCTCCCAAAGGCACCTCACAGCCTTCTTGCTCTCAGGAACGCTAAGCAGCACTTCCGCACTGTGCTTGAGGCCATTTTAAACAGTGAAATCACCAACAAAAAGCATAAAAATGCGGGAAAAAAGTGGCACTAAATAAACTGTGAATGTAATCCCAGCTACTCAGGAGGCTGAGGCAGGAGAATGGCGTGAACCCGGCAGGCGGAGCTTGCAGTGAGGCAAGATCGCACCACTGCACTCTGGCCTGGGCGAAAGAGCGAGACTGCGTCTCAAAAAATAAAATAAAATAAAAAATAAAAAATAAACTGTGAAAAGAAAACAGTTGCTTACAGTATGAGTTGAAACCAGAAGGCCGAGCATCACCTCATTCAGCTGGGAGCTGGGAGCATGTGCACTGAAGACACAAACTTCACTTCTCTGTGCACTTGAAAGTGTTGATTTGAGGGTTACCAATAAATGTTGTTGAGTAGATAGATTCACAAATAAGAAATCCATGAATAATGAGGATCAACTAGAGAGAGAGGGAAAGACCTTGCATGTGGGGTGAAAAAAATGTGAATATTTGCACCCCAAAGCTTGCCCAGTAGAAGCTGTCAACTCTTTACTGCACTTCTCCCTTACATCATGTTTGTTTCAAGCACTGGGGCAGAAACACTGAGACCACGTTGCTGCCTCAGAGGGTTTATTATAATGGAGGAGTCAGATTATTCTCAAGTGAACAAATAATTACAGGTTGTGCTTTTTCTAGAACAAAATAATCAGGTTGCTCTGGAAAAGAATAAATACTCAGGCTAGCTGAGAGAGATGTAACCTGTGCTGGGGAACTGGGGGAAGCCATTGCCAACAGTGTGGAGAAGGGAGAGGGGGCCAGGCTGCCAGCAGCCTGTGGCACGGTGGCTGGAGAGGCCAGCTATGGGCCTATTTGGTTCTGGGGAGGGTAGTGGGGCTGTCTGTGAGTGGTCAGTGGAATTTTCACTCTTTATATAACTGTGGGGTATTTTTAATGAAAATATTAATATATTTACATAGCAGAGTATAAATGAAAATATTTAAAATAACAAAGCAAAGCATTTTCCAGTTTCTTTAAGGGTGACCTCGTGGTCCTTATTGAGATAACGGAGAGCTTGTTAGCTGTCCATCTCTCATGCGGACACCACAGCAGCCTCTGTAACATTATCACTCTTATTAGCACTATCCTGGACCACTCCCCACAGCAACCAGGATAACAGCTGGCAGTGTGGCTCCTTTCTCTGACTGTCCTGTGGTCTTCAGATAAAAGGTCATCATCCATCACATGCTCCCCAAGGCCCAAAAGGAGCTGCCTCTGCAAGCCTTCCCCACTCACTGAGCATTCACGCTGTGTGAGCTGCGTGTGCTCACTCTGACCTGCCGCATGCGTGGCTTTCTCTGCTCTGCATTCTTGTCTGGCACCCTCTCCCGGGGGGTCCTTCCCTGTCACTTCTCCTGCTCTCCCCAAAGCAGTCAACAGAACATTGACTATTTATACACAAGTGCCCAGTTACAGATTGGTGTTAGCCTTTGATCAATCTTAATCAGCAGCCATAAAAAAGAATGAAATCACATCCTTTGCAACAACATGGATGCAGCTGGAAGCCACTATGCTAAGTGAACTAACTCAGAAAGAGAAAATCGAACACTGCTTGTTCTTGATTAGAAATGGGAGCTAAACAATGGGGACACATGGACATAGAGATGGAAATAACGACACTGGGAGCTCCAAAAGTGGGGGGGTTGAGAGGGAAGCAAGTGTTGAAAAATTAGCTGTCAGTTACAGTGTTCACTATTTGGGTAATGGGCACACTACAAGCCCTGCGCCCGCCAGCACGCAATATACCCATGTGACAAACATGAGCATGTTCCTCAATCTAAAATAAAACCAATGCAAATGCACGTCGACATGTGACTGACTAACTTATTCTATTAGACTGTGGGCTACATCACTTGAGGTCTGTCATTTGTACTTTGGGGTTTACATCAATGATAGAATCTTTAACTTTCCAGTTCAACACTTTTACCAAAGCAACATACTTTCACAAGTTTGACAGTCTCAAATTATTGCCAAAATTTTGCCACCCAGACTCGGATTTCAGAATATTTCTGAATTTGTACATTCATTACCAAAATTTTACATATACATTAACATCACGGGAAACAGAAAAATTATAGCTCAGTCATTTCCTCTTGAAACTAAGACTTACAATAAGAGAAAAATTTGAGTTCAAGTCTAATCTAAAGTTTGAATTCAAATGGCAGCTGGCAAAAATCAAGTTTTCTTACCTCTAAGAATCTCTTCTTATACTACAACTACAGTGCTTGAAATGTGCAACCTCTTTGAGCTGGGGCAGTCTGGCTATGGAGACAGGGCAGTCTCCCCTCTACCTGTCCCAGCCACTGGCTCATGTGCGGCCTCATCACCTGCATTCTGATGGCCAGTGAGCATCACTCTTATTTTCCTGCAGGTGTGGTGGGGGTTGTGGGTACTTCGCATCCTCGGTAAGAGAAGACCATGTATGAACTATGAAGCCAATGATCATTGAGACCGCTAATACCTTTCATTCTAAAAAGTCCTTAAGAAGGTGGGATCAGTTAGGCAAGAGAATACCTCCACAACACAAAATTTAGATGTGTGAAACAGTGAAGGAATTTGAGTGTGAGAGTTACAAATAGTTTGTTAAGAACATTATTGAATGCCTGTTATACACTTGATGCTACGTAGATGCTGGGAATACACTGATATATAGAACACACAGTTTCCTCCCACGTGGAATTTATCATCTATTGTCCGAGAGAGATCAAGGAAATAAAAAACTAATAAAAATGCAAATGGAGTAAATGTTATAAAGGAGACAAACAGGCTAGGCCACAGTGAGCAATGGAGTATGGAACCTATTTCTTCTTAAAAGTAAGACTAGGAAGGTTGTTCTTTGGAGGCACAACAAGTACTGACAAGTGAGAATGGGGAGCCATGCATGAATGAGCATGCAAGGTTGAGACACCAAACTGGCCAAAGCCACTGAGAGAAAATAACTCTATAGGTTCAAGGGAAAAAATGAGGTCAGGGGAGCTGGAGGATGGTGGTCAATGGGAGAGGGGCATGAAACGAGGGGGGAGAGGGGCATGAAGTGAGGGAGGAGAGGCAGCTGGGGGGAAACGCACACAGAGACCACACATGGATTAACTACCTGCAGGAGGGACACACACACATGGATGATTCACCTGGAGCAGATGCACACACAGAGACCACGTGTGGATGGGCCATGTGGAGGGAACACACACACAGGGGCCGCACATGGATAACTCATGTGGATGAGCAACACAACACAATGGAGAAGTTGGTATGATTCCATATAGTTTAAGAAGGTCATTCTGGCTGTTTGGCGAGATTGGTGGGGAAATAGCTAGATAAATTTGTGCAGTGGCTATCGGAATGGCCCAAACCCGTGCAGATGATAAGTTGGATGATGGTTACTGAAGATCACAAGATGTGGTTGGGTCTGAGATATGAATGGTAGAACTGACAACATCCATACTGGACTAGATGTAAGGAATGAAAGGACAGCAGTTCAGGCCTATAGTGTGAGCAACTGATGAAAGGGCACATGAAGAAGACTCCTGGATGAACAGATTGTAGGAAAAGCTGGATACCAACATTCACTTCGGGACTTGTTTCTATTGGAGAATCTCAGTAGTGATGTTATAGTCATTGAATATTTTAGTCTGGGATTCAAAAGACAGGTTTAGTCTAGAAATATGAATTTAGGACTGATCAGCATATAGATGGCATTTAGTGCCATGGGGCTGGTGGAAAAGGTAAGGGAGAGAGTGGAAGGACGCTGAGCCTTGAGAAATGGCCACAACCAGAAGTTGGATGGAGAAAAAGAAAGTGCACAGAAAACTTAGAAGCAGCGAATGAAATGGGAGAAAACTTCGAGAATGTGGCATCACCAAAGCTAAGAGAATAGACTGTTTCAATCAAGAGAATTATCTTGCTATTTGGCCACAAGGAGATCACTTGTACCTTGACAAGATCATTTTAGTGTAGCGGGGACAAAAGCCAGAACAGAAAGCAGGAAAGGATGGAAAGAGGTGGGATCAGCATTTATAGACAACATTTTTGAGAGGTTTGACTATGAAAAGAATCAGCTAGAGGGTACAATAGCTAGAGGGTAATTAGGGAACAAGGGAGGCTCTCTTATTTCTTTATAATGGGAGGTAATAAAGCATATTAGTTACTGGTGAGGATGATTAAATACTAATGAAAGATCAATAGCACACAACAGAAAGGAAAAGAAAGAAGTTCTAGACAATGAACCCATGAGAGGGAATGGGATCAAAATCTCCTGTGAAGAGTTTGATTTTTGTTAGTAGGGGAGACCTTCTCCAGTGTTATCTGGATGGAATAAAGAGCAAAAGGTGCAGGTAGAATTACAGATTTGGGAGTGAGAATATGAAGGAGGTCTATTATGATATTATAACTTGTTCCAGTAGAGTATCAAGCTGTATGGATGGTACTTAAGTGAAAGATGAAGCTGAAAAGATAGGCAGGGGTTATATTATACAGGGCCTTACCTGCCATGGTAAGGAGTGCTTCAGATGCTAGGAAGCTTTTTAAAAACCAATGAAGGTACAATAACAAGAAAACAAATGACCCATTATAAAAGTGATTTAAAACATAATTAGTCATTAGGGAAATACAAATTGAAACCACAATGTAATATTATTGTACACCTAGCAAAATGGCTTTAATGAAACTCTGACAATGTCACATGTTGATGAGAGAGTGAAACCAGGACTGCTAACACTGGCAGAGATATTAATTATTATATGACAACGATTTTAGATCAACCATCATAAAAACACTTCAGGCCAGGCACGGTGGCTCACAGGTGTAATCCCAGCACTTTGGGAGGCCAAGGCGGGCAGATCACTTGAGGTCAGGAGTTTGAGACCAGCCTGGCCAACATGGTGAAACCCTATCTCTACTAAAAATACAAAAATTAGCCAGGCATAGTGGCACGTGCTACTCGGGAGGCTGAGACAGGAGAATCACTTGAACCCAGCAGGTGGAGATTGCAGTGAGCCGAGATCGCGACACTGCACTCCAGCCTGGGTGACTGGGCAAGACTCTGTCTCAAAAAAATAAATAAATAAAATAAAATAAAAATAAAAACACTTCAACAAGCAATACAAAAACACGTGAAATATATTAGAAAAATAGAAAGTTCCAGCAAATAATTAAAGGATATTAAGAACAACTGAATGGAAATTTTAGAACTGAGACATGCAATAACAGAAAGGTTTTTAAAACTCAGTAGATGGACTCAACAGCAGAATGGAGGGGACAGAGGAAAGAGCTGGTGAACAGGGAATTAAAACAGGGAAATAAAATAAAATAAAGAAATTACCTAATCTGAACTGCAGAAAGAAGTAAACAGAGCCTCGGAGACCTATAGGATCACAAAGGTCTAACATTTATGTTATTGGAGTCCCAGAGAGAGGAGAAAGAGGGCATGACTTAAAAAGTAGTCAAACAAATAGTGGATGAATATTTTCTAAATCTGGCAAAAGACATAAATCTACAGATTCAAAATGTTGAGTGAAATCCAAATAGGATAAACCCAAAGAAATCCATGCCAAAGCATGCTATAACTAAACTTTTGAAAACTAAAGACAAAGAAAAAATATTGAAAGCAGTGAGAGAAATAACATCTACCTATAAAGGAAAACAATTTGAATGATATGGAATTTCTCATCAGAAACCAGGGAGCCAGAAGGAAGTAACAACATTTTTCAAGTGCTCAAAGAAAAGAATTGTCAACCCAGGATTATTTATCCAGAGAAAATATAAAGGTGAATGAAGGGGACTTGAAGACATTTTCAGATGAAAGAGCAGTAAGAGAATTTGTTGCCAGTCGACCTCCTCTAAAATAATGGCTAAGGGAAGTTTTCTAAACAGATAAGAACTAATAAAAGAAAGAATATTGGACCATGTTAACCTAAAGGAAAAAACTGAGGCAAAATTAATATAAGTAGAGAGTTTATCTGGGCTGAAGCTGAGGACTGAAGCCCAGGAGACACATGCAAGTTGCCCTGATCCATGCTCCAATTAACAGTAGCTACAAGTGGTTTGTAAAAGGAAAAAAGAAGTGCAGTCCTTAAGTTGTTTACCAATAATTTACTTTGCTTTATTAAAATAACAAAAGTGATTGGTTGGCAATACATGATTCTTTGTATCACAAATTCCAGGAACATGAAGATTATGGATGAGAGTTACATTGCCTAACTTGTGGTAACATTTTAGGTAATTTATCAGTTAGCCTGGAAACTAGAAGAAAGGAAAAAAAAATCAAAATAACTTTAAAAAATTGTCCCGAGGTATGGCTGCAGGGGACATGACTAGAGCCTCATGCTCATGTCTCTCTGGGTCTGATACATTTTCCATATCAGGCCAGGCATGTTGTCTCATGCCTATAATCCTAGCACTTTTGGAGGCTGAGGTGGGAGGGTCACTTGAGAATGGGAGTTCAAGACCACCCTGGGCAACACAGTAAGATCAAGATCCTGTCTCCATGAAAGAAAGAAAAGAAGAAAAGAAGGAAAGATTGATTTAAAAATTAGTTGACATGATGGTGCACGTCTGTAGTCCTGGTTACTCAGGAGGCTGGGGCAGGAGGACCACTTGAGCCCATGAGTTCAAGGCTGTAGTAAGTTATGATCATGCCACCGTACTCCACTGCAGTGTGGGTGACAGAGTAAGGCCCTGTCTCTCTCAAAAAAAAAAAAAAATTCATATCTCACATTCCTCAGACTGCTCTGAGACACGTTCTCAATCATTAGGAAAAAAGAAAGAACAAGGAAAATAGTAAAAATATAGATTAAAAAATACATTTTCCTTCTCCTCTTGAATATTCTAAATTATGTTTGATAGTTGAAGCAAAAATTATAACCCTAACTGATGTGATTGTAAATACACATAGAGGAAATATTTAAGACAATTACATTAAACATATTATTAATATTAAATATTTATGATTATTAAATTATAAATAAGGAGGGTGAGGTGACATAAAGGAGGTCACCTTTTTTCCTACTTTTCACAGGAGCTGGTAAAATGCTGACACAGATAGACAGTCGTGTTTTGTGTAATAAGTAGAAAAGCTATACCAAGAGATAAACTAAACAGTGCAATACATAAATCAAAGTGGAATTGTAAAACAAAAATATTCAAGAAATGTACAGGAAGATAGGGATAACAGAAAAACAAAACACAGAGAAACAGCAGAAAATTTTAAAAAAGACGGCAACTTCAGACCTAACGTATCAACAACTTCATTAAATGTAAATGCTCTAAATAAACCAGTTAAAAGGAAGAGATTGGCAGAGTGAATTAAAGCATGACCCAAATATACACTGTTTATAAGAAACTCACTTCAAATACAATGATACAGGCAGATTGAAAGTAAAAGGATGCTTGTGCTTGCCATTGGTGGACCTGTAGGCAGACCTGCCCAGTCCAGCCCTGCCCATTGTGGCCCCCATTCCACCCCTTAGGGCTGAGCAGGGAGCTCAGACCGCTGTGCAATCCAGAATCACCCCATTGCCTGAGGCAACAGTAAGCTTCGGCCAGTAAAGAAGGATCAAGCATAGACCCAGCCACGTTGGCTGCTGCTGGCTCTTACCTATAAGTGCCATCTACTGGATTGTAGGTCGAACTGCATGGCGCAATATAAAACCTTCTGAAAGAAGTGCATAGGGCTATAGAAATAAAGCCAAAAGACCCTACCCAGCATTCTCTAGAGGTGCACCCCTAGGGAGGGGGGCAAAGGGAAAAGGAAAGAAAAATAATAACAATACTACAGGAAAAGAATGAAAAAGATAAGAATCCTGGATGAAAATAATTACAAAAATTAGAAGTGCCAACATCTCCAGATGAGAAGGAACCAGCAAAAGAATTATGACACCATGAAAAACTTGAATATAGTGATTCCACCAAAGAATTGCATTAGCTTTCCAGCAATGATCTATAACCAAAATGGAAACTCAAAAATGACACATAAAGAATTAAAAGCATGGATTGCAAGGAAGCTGAATGAAATCTAAGACAAGGTTGAAATTCAACACAAAGAAACTTTCAAAGCAATCCACGAAATGAAGAAAGAGACAAACATCTTCCAAAGGGGGAAATCAATTAGACCTTCTGGAATTGAAAACCCACTTAAGAAATTTTAAAACACAATTGAGAGTTTTATCAATAGACTGGACCAAGCAGAAGAATTTCAGAGCTTGAAGACCAGTCTTTTGAACAAACCCAGTCACATGAAAATAAAGAAAAGATAATTTTTAAAGATGAACAACATCTTCAAGAACTATGAGATTATGCAAACAGACCAAACTTATAAGTTTCTGGCATTCCTGAGAGAGGATAAAAAGTAAATAATCTGGAAAACATATTTGAGGGAATCATTCAAGAAAATTTCCCTATTCTTGCTGGAGAAGTAGACATGCAGATACAAGAAATCCAGAGCACACCTGTGAGAGACTATACAAAACAAATATCACCAAGGCATAGAGTCATGAGACTGTCCAAGGTCAACTCTAAAGAAAAAATCTTAAAAATAGCCACAGAAAAAAGTCAAATCACATACAATGGGAACACTATCAAGCTAACAGTGGACTTTTCAGCAGAAACCTCACAAGCCAGGAGAGATTGGGGGCCTATTTTCAGGGTTCTTAAAGAAAAGAAAGTCCAACCAAGAATTTCATATCCCACCAAACTAAGCTAAAAGAAATAAAATATTTTCCCAACAAGCAAGTGTTAAGAGAATTCATTACCACTAAACCAGACTTACAAGAGATCCTTAAAGGAGGTCTAAACATGGAAGCAATAGAATGATACTGGCTACCACAAAAGCACACTGAAGTACGTAGCCTACAGATCCTACAAAGCAATGACACAATAGAAACTACAAAGCAACCAGCTAAGAAGTTCACAACATGATTAAAACCTCATATATTAATATTCGTGTTGAATGTAAATGGCCTAAACACTCACTCAAAAGGCACAGAGTGGAAAGCTGGATTAAAAAACAAGACCCATCTATCTGCTATCTTCAAGAGACCCATCTCACATGTAACAACACCCATAGGATCAAAGGACAGGGTTAGAGAAAAATCTACCATGCAAATGGAAAACAAAAAAGATTAGGGATCACTATTCTTATATCAGATAAAGCAGACCTTAAGCCAACAACAGTAAAAAAGAACAAAGAAGAGCCATTACATAAAGATAAAGAGTTCAATTCAACAGGATTCATAAAACAAGTCCTTCTAGACAGCCACACAGTAATAGTGGGGGACTTCAACACCCCACTATCAGCATTAGACAGATCATAAAGGCAGAAAACTGACCAAGAAATTCTGGACTTCAACACAACACCTGACCAATTGGGCCTAATAGACATCTACAGAATACACCTATCAACCCACAATATACATTCTTTTCATCTTGCACACCAAACATACTGCAAGATCAACTATATTCTTGGCCATAAAGCAAGTCTCAATAAATTCAAAAAAATCAGAATTATACCAACCATACACTCAGACCACAGTAGAATAAAAATAGAAGTCAATACTAAGAAGACCTCTCAAAGCCACACAATTGCATGGAAATTAAACAACTTTATCCTGAATGACTCTTGGGTAAACAATGAAATTAAGGCAAACACCAACAAAGTCTTTGAAATAAATAAAAGCAGAGACACAGCATACTAAAATCTCTGGGATATAGCAAAAGCAGTGTTAAGAGGAACATTTGCAGTGCTAAATGTCTACCTCAAAAAGTTAGAAAGATCTCAAATTAACAACTTAACATGACACCTAGAGGAACTGCAAAAACAAGAACAAACTAACCCCAATGCTAGCAGAAGAAAAGAAATGACTAGAATCAGAGATGAACAGAATGAAATTGAGACTGAAATATCCATACAAAGAGTCAACTAAACCAAAAGTTGGTTCTTTGAAAGGATAAACAAGACTGATAGACCACTAGCTAGGTTAACAAAGAAAAAAAGAGAGAAGATCCAAATAGGCACAATCAGAAATGACAAAGGTGACGTTACACAACCAATCCCACAGAAATACAAAAGATCCTCAGAGACTATTATGAATACCTCTATGCACACAAGCTAGAAAATCTAGAAAAAAAATAGATAAATTCCTGGAAACACAAAATCTCTTAAGATCGAATCAGGGAGAAATTGAAACCCTGAACAGACCAATATTAAGTTCCAAAATTGAATCCATAATTTTAAAACCTATCAAACAAAAAAGCCTCAGACCAGATGGATTCGCAGCTGAATTCTACCAGATGTACAAAGGAGAGCTAGTACCAATTGTACTGAAAGTGTTCCCAGAAATCGAGGAGGAGGGACTTCTCCCTAACTCATTCTACAAAGTCAGTATCACTCTGATACCAAAACCTGATAAAGACAAAACGACAAAAAAAGAAAGCTGCAGGCCAATATCCCCAACGAACATACGTACAAACATTCTCAACAAAATACTAGCAAACTGAATCCAATAGCACATCAAAAAGTTAATTCATCATGATTAATTAGGCTTTATTCCTGGGAGGCAAGATTGGTTCAACACACACAAATCAATAAATCTGATTCACCACATGAACAGAATTAGGAACAAAAACCATATGATCATCTCAATAGACACAGAAAAAGCTTTCAATAAAATCCAACATCCCTTCATGATAAAAACCCTCAAGAAACTAGGTATCAAAGGAACACCCTTCAAAATAACAAGAGCTGTGTATGACAAAACCAAAGCTAACAGCACACTAAATAGCCAAAAAACTAGAACCATTCCCCTTGAGAACTGGAACAAGACAAGGATGCTCACTCTCACCACTCCTGTTCAGCATAGTACTGGAAGTGCTAGCCAAAGCTGTCAGGCAAGAGAAAAAAATAAAAGGCATACAAATAGGAAAAAAAGAAGTCAAATTATCTCTCTTTGTATATATGTTTCTATACCTAGAAAACCCTAAAGACTCCACCAAAAGTCTCCTAGAATTGATAAACAATTTCAGTAAGGTTGTAGAATACAAAGTCAGTGTATAAAAATCAGTAGCATTTTTATACACCAATAATATTCAAGCTGAGAACCCAATCAAGAACATGATCTCATTTACAATAGCCACAAAGAAAATAAAATACCTAGGAATACATCTAACCAGGAGGTGAAAGATCTCTACAAGAAGAACTACAAAACACTGCTGAAAGGAATCATAGATGACACAAACAAATGGAAAAACCTTCCATACCCATGGACTGGAAGAATCAGTATCATTAATCTGGCCATACTGCCCAAAGTAATCTACAGATTCAATGCTATTCGTATCGAGCTACCAATGTCATTTTTCAAATAACTAGAAAAAACTACTGTAAGATTCATATGGAACAAAAAAAAATCCAAATAGCCAAAGCAATATTAAGCAAGAAGAACAGAGCCAGAGGCATCACATTATCCAGCTTCAAACTACACTATAATACTACAGTAGCCAAAATAACTTGGCACTGGTACAAAAACAGACACATAGACTAATGGAACAGAATACAGAACCCAGAAATAAAGCCACACATCTACAGCCATCTGATCTTCCACAAAGTCAACAAAAATAAGCAATGGGGAAAGGGCTCCCTAATCAATAAATGGTGCTGGGTTCACTGTCTAGTCATACACAGAAGAATGAAACTGGACTCCTACCTTTCACCATATACCAAAATTGGTTCATGTGGATTAGAGATTTAAATGTAAGACCTTAAACTCTTAAGAACCCTAGAAGAAAACCTAGGAAAAACCATTCTAGACATTAGCCTTAGGAAAGAACTTGTAATTCAGTCCTCAAAAGCAATTTCAACAAAAACAAAAGTTGACAAGTGGGACGTAATTGAAGAGCTTCTGCACAGCAAAAGAAACTACCAACAGAGTAAACAGACAACCTACAGAATGGGAGAAAATATTCAAAAACCACACATCTGACAAAGGTCTAATACCCAGAATCTATAAGGAACTTAAACAAATGAACAAGGAAAAAACAGCCCCTTAAAAACTGGGCAAAAGACACTGCTCAAAAGAAGACAGACATGCAGCCAACAAATGTGAAAAAATGTTCCATATCACTAATCATCAGAGAAATGCAAATCAAAACCACAATGAGATACCATCTCACACCAGTCAAAATGGCTATTACTAAAAAGTCAAAAAACAACAGATGCTGGTTATGCTGTGGAGAAAAACGAATGATTATACACTGTTGGTGGGAAGGTTAATTAGTTCAGCCAGTATAGAAAGCAGTTTGAAGATTTCTTGAAAAACTTAAAGCAGAACTACAGTTTGGCCCAGCAATGCCACCACTGGGTATATATCCAAATGAAAACAACTCATTCTACCAAAAAGACACATGCACCAGGCACGGTGGCTCACGCCTGTAATCCCAGCACTTTGGGAGGCCGAGGCGGGTGGATGACCTGAGGTTGGGAGTTTGAGACCAGCCTGACCAACATGGAGAAACCTCGTCTCTACTAAAAGTACAAAATTAGCCGGGCATGGTGGCGCATGCTTGTAATCCCAGCTACTCAGGAGGCTGAGGCAGAAGAATTGCTTGAACCCCGGAGGCAGAGGTTGCACATCATTGCACTCCAGCCTGGGCAACAAGAGCGAAACTCTATCTCAAAAAAAAAGACACATGCACACACACATTCATCACAGCACTATTGACAATAGCAAAGACATGGAATCAATCTAGGTGCCTATCAACAGTGGATTAGATAAAGAAAAGGTGGTACATATACACTATGGAATACCATGCAGTCATAAGAAATGGATGGAGAAAAAGAAGGCGGGGGACGGGATCAGAGGCAGCTTCACAGAGAGGCACACTTGAGTCAAAACTTGACTCGCGTTTGAAAGATGAATGTGAGTTTCCAGGCCTATGGGAGCTGGGGGTGCGTGTGGGGGTTGTGGGTCCTCGCTGGGAAAGTAGCGTGTAACAGGAATAACTGTGAGTCACCGAGGACATACTGTGTTAGGCCCTGGAACAAGAGCTTTACAAACATTATCTCGTGTACTCTTCACTGGGTGCCTGTGAGGAAGGTACTATCACCCACATTTCATAAGTGAGGGAGCAAGGCCTAGGGACTTTGAATAACTGCCTGAAGCCACACAGATAGGAAGAGATGGGGTAGGCCCGATTCTGTTTTTCGGATTCCAGAGCCTACAACCACTTCAGTATCTTTGGGCAACAATAAGCAACTTGCTGTTGCTGGAAAAGTGAGGGTCAGAGATCCTTAAAACTGAGGGGAGGTGACCAGCCTCTGACAGTAGGTGCGGCAGAGGAGCTTGGCTGCCTCCCATAGGCTGTGGTGGAGCACAGCGGCCTGAGCAGCATGGGGAGAAGCCTAACCTGCCTTTCCATTGCTCACTCTGGCAGCCTGTGAGTGCACAGCCCCGGACAGGAGCCCGCCCCAGGGACTGGCTGCACAGCTGTTCTGCAAAAGTAAAGAAACCACATCTCCTCAGGCCTTGCACCTTACTGCTTGTAAATGTCCAGTTTTTGTTAGGTTTTCCAACATATCGCCCCTGGATTCCCATTCTAACCTGATGTCTTATAAACGTTCAGGGCTCCTTGGGAAACCCAGGATTTCTCTCAGGACCCAAGCCATCCAACTGCTGAGTGAGCCCCCCTCAGATGCATTCTGGAGGGAAAAATCACATAAATTCCCTTCCAATCTATAACTCTACTTAAAGTCTTCCTTAATGCAATCCTCGGGGACGCACACTTGACACGGCTGTACTTCTCTAAAGGAAGGGAGAATAGCTGTGGCCTAGCCCAGGCCATTTGCCACACTTGCATGGAATGTTTTTCCTATGGAAGCTTATTTTGGAATATAATCACAGAGGAAGTTGAGATAAACAGGCTTTTCCTTTTCTGGACAATTCTTTGAGATAAAATCTACTGCAGAAGGCAAGACACTTAGCTTCTGCCCAGAAACTGATGTCACATGGTTAACGTGTGGTGGCCACATCAACTGACGCCGACAGTGACATGGAGTCAGCATCCTGGGTGCAGCTGCCACCCTGTCACTCTCATCACATTCCACCATTCCCAGGCCACAGAGGCAAGAGGATACCCTCAAAACTTAAAGATAGCTTTAGTTTTAGGAAAGTAGGACCGAAAAATATCTTATGCCTCAGAATAATAGGTGGAATTCAATTGCTCTTCAAGGTGGCAGAAGCGTGATGTCCAAATAGGCTTACAAATGCTCTCCCTAGATTGCGGGTGATTGACTTGTGGCAGGCTATTAAGGGAAGTTCAGGATGGCCAGGCTATTTTGAGGCTGATATCTTGGAGAACTCTCTCTCTCTCCTGCAAACCACTCCCTTGGCATCACACTCAGAGACAAGCTGCTGGCCTGTGCAGCCCACACCCTGACTCAGGGTGGCATTTTTCTCAAGCCCTCTCCTTTTAAGGCCATCAGGGATCTGAGCCCCCACGGGTAGGGAACAGTCCAGGCAGCTGGAGCGTGCAAGAGTCATCACTACGAATAGCTTGACTCTGAAGTTTCTAAAAGGGAACCTGGACCACCTGAGCCTCCCCAGAAGACGCCTCAGTCACATTTACCCTGCTGCTGCCATTAGTATCAGGCAGAGCCATCTGTACACGCGGGAACATGAAGGGTACTTTGCAAGACCTCAGCTGGTGGGTTAAATGTGGCTCACAGCTGTCGCTGAGGCACACTCCCCAAAATAGTCTCCACACAGCAGTAGGAAAGATGACACAGAGGTGACTGAGACTAATAGCAATACAGTATTACTATTATCCCTTGAATAAAGTATGTAAATCAAGGTGTTAACCATCAGTAGCACAGAAAAGAGAGTGTTAAGTATAGGGACTTAGCTGTAAAAAGAATCACAGGAACAAGAAAAAAAAACTCTCAGTTAAAGGGCTAGATAGTGTAGAAAATTTGTTAGGTATTTATATTGTTAACACAGAGCAGGGTAACATGATAGAGTAGAAACCTGTTACAAACAGGCAACAACAACAACAAAATAGACAACAGCCCTAGAAGAAAAATGCCTCGAAGGAAAAGCTGGAAAATTGTGAGAGGCTTACCAGTGGCCTGTCTGCATGTAACTAACTCCTCATCCTGGACTTGGTCACGCAAAGGACAGGTGACCATACCTCCCGGAAGGTGGAAAGGGGCGCTACATGAGTGAGAGGCTCAAGTCCCGCCCAAGTTCAATCTGTGATTCTGTGATCTAAAGAAAGTTTGTGGCTATTTTTAGAAACTAAAGTTTATCTCATATTGACACAAACTCAAAAATCAATGATACTTTGAGATATATCATATCACAAAAAAAGGTTTCTCCTCTAGTTCATTATCATTTAACCAATACAAACGGGTCTAGGCCGGGTACTGTGGTTCATGCCTATAAACCCATCACTTTGAGAGGCTGAGGAGGGTAGATCCCTAGAGCCCAGGAGTTTGAGGCCAGCCTGGGCAACATGGCGAAACTCTGTCTCTACCAAAAGTACAAAAATTAGCCAGGAATAGTGGCACACACCTGTAGTTTCAGCTACTAAGGAGGCTAAGGCGAGAGGACCACTGAGCCCAGGGATGTAGAGACTACAGTGAGACATGATTATACCACTGCACTCCAGCCTGGGAAACAGAGGGAGACCTTCTCTCAAAAAGAAAAGAAAAGAAAAGGAAAAGAAACAGGTCTAATTTGTTCATCTAAGCAATGATAAGATTTATATCAACATAAGTTGCTTTATTGATGGAAAAATTGAACATACTCTAATTAAGCCTCTAAATTTAACTACCAATTTATAGGAAAAGACAGGATGGAAACTACAGGAATGCAATCAGTTATATCTAGAATGTGGAGGATTCTGCATGACAAACGACTTGGATTCTTCAACATATAAATTTCAAGGAAATAGAGAGAGAGAGGCTTGTTTCCAGATTTGAATGACATGTTAATAGACATTTATGAGACAATCAAGGAAATTTGAACATGGACTGGATATTGAATGTTGAGGGATTATAGTTAATTTTTAAAGGTACAATTGTGATACTGTGATTATATTTTTAAATGCGATCATTATCTTTTAGGAGCACTAAAATATTTACTAATGAAATTATAGGATTTCTAGGATTTACTTCAAAATAAACAAGGATAATAAAATAAGATTACCATAAAGAGTTACTGAAGTGGGTGAAATACACAAGCGGCTCATTTGACATTTCCATAATAAAAAAACATGAATGAATGAACAAAGCATTATAGAAATGCAAGTAAAAAAAAAAAGCTGGTGCTTAGTAATAAATCAAAGCATGCTGGACACTTTAAATAATAAACAAAGATAAGATCTTGCCCTCTAGAAAACAGCTCCAATTCAGGACAGACTTGCCCACATCAGATGGAAGAGTCAGAATGAGATGTGCTGAGTAGAAGGTAGAATGGTTGCTAGCAGAGGGTGGGAAGGTGGTATGTGTGGGGGGGAGGAGAAAGAGAGATTGATTAATGGGTACAAACAGACAGTTAGATGGGAGTGAGATCTGATGTTCGGCAGTAGAGTAGGATGACTACAGTTAACAACAATGTTTGCATATTTCAAAATAGCTAGAAGACAGGACTTGGAACATTCCCAACACATAGAAAGGTGATGAACTCAAGGTGCTGAACACCCCAGATACCCTGACTAGATCATTACGCAATAACAAAATATCACATGTACCCCATAAATATGTGCAAATATTACATATCAATTTTAAAAATTTCACACAAGAATGAGATGTGCTGATGCATGTGGAGGGCCTAGCTCCAGGCTGGGTGTACACTTCAAGCCACTGAAGATCTTATTTCCAAGGTTTTTCTACTTTGAAATTCCAAACTTATTTTTCTAGCAGATTTATAAGGGACACGGGACAACATAAACTTGTTAAAGTGATAAGAGAAAGTAAATATGCCCTCAAACTTATCAAATTTGTGAAAAACATGAGAGAAAACCTGTTTGTATCTCATTTTTAAGTGTGGACACTTGGCGTTACTCACGGCTCCCAGTGGAATAAAAAAGGGCTTAGTTGTTTTCCATTAGCTTTTTCCTGTGTGTGTGTGTGTGTGTGTGTGTGTGTACATATTGGCTCTAAGCATTTATTTTTTAGTGAAACTCTCCACTTCTCAATATCATTTGCCGTATTAGATTTTTGTAACATGTGCTAAAGGTTAAAACTCCTTTTCCCCTTCATGAAGTCTGAGAGAAGTCAGTTTTCTGGGTTTTCTCAAGATAACCCAGAGGTTTTGTATACGTCTGTCTAAAAAGTCTCAGATTTTTCTTGCTAATTATGCACTTTCATAATCAAGCAGACAAATCAGAATATTATTTTGGTGAGGCCATCATCTAAACTAACAGTCTTTACTTACAGAAGCAACACTGACAGGGCTCATACTCCTCAGTTAGCAAGTCAACATCTTCCTCCTGCCAGCAACCCACCCCAGAATATCTGTGGCTTATTAATACTTATGAAAACAATAGTCTTCTTTATTTACTAATGAGATGATCAGATGTATCTATTGATAGCAACAGGCTACTTAAAAGTGAAATAATCCATCAAACAGATTTTTTACCAACTCAAAGTTTCCAGTTAGATATTTTTCATTAAATAAATTGCTAGATTGCAGCCACATTCAAACTTAAATATTCTAAGAAGTTTGGTTGGTCTTTTAAAATCATGCAAAAATTCAAGGGGAGCTATTAAGTGTAGAATTCCAAATGTATAAAGTCTTGTCCTAAAATACTCAATAAAATGAACCAGTCCACTGGTTCATTTATAGGGGGCCAGTCCACTACATTAATTTGGATGTTATTCTTCTGCATTTTTATGTTTTCACATACCTGCAGTCATTGTGTACAATTCTGGACTCTTTCGATTTTCATTTAATGTTCTGCTTTAATATTCTGACATGTTGCTGCAAGGTCTTCATGGTCACCACTTTTAATGGCCAGAAAATATTTCATGTAGTGAACATTTCATAAATTACTTAACTATGTCCCAATTATTGGTTATTTAAGGAATTTAAAACTAAAACACCACTCTTGTGACAAAGTTCTGATGTATCCAGACATACTCATGCCAAGTCGTCCATCAATAGCTCTGCTAAACCCTGTCAGAGCCCTTTTCTGAAGGGAACCAGGAAACATTTCACAACAAGAAGCTTAAGCCCTCCACAAAATGACTTCAGGGTTAGGATTTCAATTTCACTCTGAGGCACATACAGGAACCACTAGGTTATTTGGCTTAGAATGGAGGGAAGTGTCGTTTTGTTTCTGTTCGGCCTGCAGGAAGCTCCTTCCCAGGCCCTGCATTGCCAATCTTTTTTTTTTTTAAATATACTTGAAGTTCTAGGGTACATGTGCACAACAGGCAGGTTTGTTACATATGTCTACATGTGCCATGTTGGTTTGCTGCACCCATTAACTCGTCATTTACATTAGGTATTTCTCCTGATGCTGTCCCTCCCCCTCCCCCCCAACCCACAGCAGTCCCCGGTGTGTGATGTTCCCCACCCTGGGTCCAAGTGTTCTCATTGTTCAATGCCCACCTATGAGTGAGAACATGCGGTGTTTGGTTTTTTGTCCTTGCGATAGTTTGCTCAGAATGATGGTTTCCAGCTTCATCCATGTCCCTACAAAGGACATGAACTCATCCTTTTTTATGGCTGCATAGTATTCCATGGTATATATGTGCCACATTTTCTTAATCCAGTCTATCATTGATGGACATTTGGGTTGGTTCCAAGTCTTTGCTATTGTGAATAGTGCTGCAATAAACATATGTGTGCATGTGTCTTTATAGTAGCATGATTTATAGTCCTTTGGGTATATACCCAGTAATGGGATGGCTGGGTCAAATGGTATTTCTAGTTCTAGATCCTTGAGGAATTGCCAGACTGTCTTCCACAATCAAACTAGTTTACACTCCCATCAACAGTGTAAAAGTGTTCCTATTTCTCCACATCCTCTCCAGCACCTGTTGTTTCCTGACTTTTTAATGATCACCATTCTAACTGGTGTGAGATGGTATCTCATTGTGGTTTTGATTTGCATTTCTCTGATGACCAGTGATGATGAGCATTTTTTCATATGTCTGTTGGCTGCATAAATGTCTTCTTTTGAGAAGTGTCTGTTCATATCCTTTGCCCACTTTTTGATGGTGTTGTTTGATTTTTTCTTGTAAATTTGTTTACACTCTTTGTAGATTCGGATATTAGCCCTTTGTCAGATGGGTAGATTGCAAAAATTTTCTCCTATTCTGTAGGTTGCCTGTTCACTCTGCTGGTAGTTTCTTTTTCTGTGCAGAAGCTCTTTCATTTAATTAGATCTCATTTGTCTATTTTGGCTTTTGTCTGCATTATCAATCTTCCCTCATCCCTCCAAGCCCATCACCTTCCAGTAGTCCCTGTTCAAAGCTTAGCCCCTGCTTCCCACTGTGCCTGCTTTGATTCCCCCAGCACCCTAAGTTTGTCAGTGTCTCAAATGCATGATTACACACAGTTTCACTTTGACTGATTATATTTCTTCCCCTCTTAGAATATAATATGAGCACCTTGAGAGGAGGCTTATTCTCTGCTTTGTTTGCTGCTGCATCCCGAGTGACTGGCACAGAAATGATGCCAAGACCCTTGCTCTCATCACTGATTTTTTCTTGTTATTCAAGTCTCAGTGCAGTTCTTCCATAGTCTAAAGTTGAAGCCCACCCACTCTCTGCACCTCACACTCAGAATTCTCCTCATAGCCCTCTGAGGTTTTCTGGTGTATTTGTCTGTTATGCACCCCAAGAGAGCAGGGATTTCATTTCTCTATTAACTGCTATATCCCCAGGACTCAGAAAGTGCCTAGAACATAATAGGGGCTCCAGAAATACTGTTGAAAAAATGAATAAACTGAACACACTGTCTGAATAAAATATACTGACCACACCCCTAAATAAACAACATAAATAAGCAAATTTCAATTTCTCAGAAAAGTTATATTTTAGTGTCCAATGCTCTCGTTATGCAGTAATGGCATCTTTGATTATCCATATTCATTAGAGCTTCCAGAAAGGAGTATTGCCAATCACACGGGCCTCTGATTCTCATGACCAATCTCGCTGTCACTGTCCTTGTTCTCTGATCCTTCCTCCGGGCCCTCGGAAATGTTGGTCTCCATCAAGTTGCTGCAGTTTTCAGAAAAAGTTCTCCTTGAGAAGTTTCAGGAGGAAACCACAAATTTCCTGGAAATGCTTCACGCTTCATGATATTTAAGGCTTTCAGAGCCTTGAACTGCAGGGGCAAGATGGCTGGTAGGTCTTCTGGAGGTCTTGCCTAACCTGAGAAGGTCTCAGAGAATTTGTGCATAGAACCTCCCAGGAAGCAGTAAGACAGGCTGGTGCAGTCCCACAGGATGAGAGAGGTAAGAGCTTACCAACGTCTTCAGTTTTTGTAAATGAATGTTCTTAGCATTTTCAATGAGGAGAAAAAAATACCAAACCCATCACAGGAAGATCAGCAGTCTCTTGACCTTCTAGGTCACTCAAGGGGTTCTCAACAATCAATTCTAAAATGCAAGTGCACCCATTAGCAAACCAACACGGCACATGGATACATATGTAACAAACCTGCACATTGTGCACATGTACCCTAAAACCTAAAGTATAATAATAAAATAAAATAAGAAACTATAGACTTTTAAAAATAAAATAAATAAATAAATAAATAAAATAAAATGCAAGTGAAAAATGTCAATATAAGGCTAGACGGAGGGGCTCATGCCTGTAATTCCAACACTTTGGAAGGCCAAGGCAGACCTAGAACTTTGTAAATCTGAGATTTTGCTCTATGACTTTGTGGATACTTTCTACTAATACCACCTACACAAAATCTTCAACCAGGAATCTCAATTGCATTTATCAACTTGTGTACTTAGATCATCATAACATCTAGATTCATTTGAAGGAAATTTATTGAAGTAAAAGAAATAAGAAGAACTTGATAGCACAAAACAAAGAAAACCCAGAGAGAGAGAAGTAGAAAAACCAAACACTGAGTCTTAATCTGTTCTGCCACTAGTGAGCAGCCTGCACAGAGCACTTTAATGCATTATCTGTCCATTAGTTTCCTTGTTTATGAAAGTATATAGTTCCAAAATAGTTCTGTGTTCTGATTTTTGTCTCTCCAAACCACAACCAGTCCCCTGCTCCCTTCTCTCCTCCTCCTCCTCCTTGTTCTTCTTCTTCTCTCTCTCTCTCCCCCGCCTTTCCCTCTCCCCCACCCACCCACCTCCCAACCCCTACATACACCTAGGACACCTCCAGCATAGGTTACTACCAATTTTGCTGGGTTTATATCCTTCTATCTTTTCTGCTTTGATCTGAGGAATAGCTGAGATTTAGGACAGCAACAAGGTGTACCTCCTTCCAGGTTATAAAACAGGATTTATGATTAGGCTCAAGGCCCCTTCCTAGTCACTCAGTAAAGTCTGTGCACTAGAAAACTGTGGTAGCAGTTTTCTGAGCGTTAGAAAACTATGGTTCTCACAGAGGCTGGATGAGTCAACACTGCCATCTGGCGGCCTCTTGGAGGGTGATGTGGAGCCTGGCTTTCATTGAAGAATGAAGGTCCCTTTGATTTCCTGAATCTCAGCCAACTCTCCAGCAGGTTCTCACTGCAGAAGAGATCAGGCCATTGGTCAGCTTGAGGACAAAGTGGGAAGATCACACTTTCGATCACCTATACTTTCTAACAATCAGCCCTGTGGACATCTGCTCACGCCCCATGCTGTTTTTAAAATATTTTCCCATTATAGAAATATTTTTCAAAGATTATTCAGACAAGGGAGAGAAACTTGGCAGCTAAACTCATTCAAGAGTGGAGCAGATGCACATGAAGCTCTGTCTGGCGGAGGCACAAGACACCGAGCCTGGCTGGGAAGGTGCTCATGACAAGAGTGGGGCCACAGGCCTCTCCTTTCATTGGACATAGTGGCCATACAAAGTGGCTGCCTTGAAATGCACCCACATACACTATGGATCCTCCCGGTCTAGGGAGAAAACTAGCACAGTATGTCAACAGATAAATCAGTAGCGATCCTGTGGGTGAAGCTATGCACCCATACTCTTCGTCCTGCTGAGCAGAACTCAAGGGTGAGACACTTGTATTCCTAACTCCACTTGCCTTCAGGCTCCTCCAACATTCCAAATTACCCATGGACAGAGCTACTACCCCTCCATAGAAGTGACACCTTGAAATAAAGGATTTGAAGCTCCTTCCCATGTTTAGACCCAGGCCTGCTGCTAGGAACTCCAGAGGAGGGATGGAAAGAAGTTTGCACTGCTCACAGATTTAATGTTTCTCTCACAACCAGATGTAGGCAGCAGGATGGATTTTCAATTAACACCAACAAACGGATCACTCCTGGGTCCTTTAAACAAGTTCCATGTCTCTTTATAGGTTTTAGGTGCCTCCTATGTGTCCAAACTTTGTAAAATGGATATATAAGAAAAGTAAATGGGAGGGGCAATATTTAAGAAATAACAGCAAACAATTGCATTCATATTTAATATAAACTAAGTATCAGGCTAATAGATGCTCAGAAGAAGTTCATAAAATCTAGAAAAGTTGGGAAAATCTCAATAGAGAAAATAAAACTTCATCTGGACTTTAGGAGTATGATTTATAAAGTTCAAGAGGACAGTACACGAAGTCTGAAGAATGAGAATATCACACCCACTTAACAAAGCAGCCCAGCCAGCTGAAGAAGTATGTTGAAGAGGTAGGGGGTTGGGTGGGGAGGCGAGAATGGCGTGGAGGGATCTGAAAACTATCAACCTTAAATAATGAGATTTAGAAAATATGATTAAGTAGAGGGTTAATTCGAGTGCAGAGCTTGAGAATGGCCACCTGGAAACACTGGCTCTAAACCAGTAAGGTTAATGTTTCAAAGTGGAGAAGTTAAGGTTTCACTTAGAAATTTTGGCAGGATCACATTTTCCATACAAGTCCAGTGCATTCGCCACAGCAATTTGATTGGTTACAGATTGCCGCTCATCCCAAGATTACTTTATTACTCTGTGAGGAGGAGTAGTGATTTGAGGGGTCTTATATGTGGTGCCCTTTTGTCTTATTTACAGGCAGAAAAAAGGCAGAAGTTGCGCCTGCATGCCACATGACTCAGGCTGCATAGCCACATTTCTTTCAAGGCTCAGAATAATTTAAAGTTCCAACAGCTTTAAGTTTGAAGTAATTTCACAAAGTGAAGAAGAATGACTTGGACTTCATGGAGTAATGAAGACCACTGATGGGTACTGAACAACTCTGGTGGGTTTGCACTCAGACAAGGGAGGCTAAGATGCAGAAGGTGCAGTGAGGCAGCAGCCATCTGCTCTTGTGCTGCTGAGCAGAGCATGATGGGCTGTCACCGCTCATGTGTGTTCTTTACCTGCTGACTCACCTGGTGGCATGGCTGCACATGGGGTCCCAGCTCCTGAAGCTCCTGTCAGGCCCTTCTGCAACTTCTCCCAAGCTCTTGGGCCAGGTGCATGTCTAGCCATGAAAAAGGAGGCCAGTACCTGATCACTGAAGTGAAAGTTCTAAGGTAGTGGGACTGCCACAGGTGTCCCCCATGGTCCCAGGTCACAATCCAGTATGTTGACCCTCCTCCTTTTGTACCATCACCCCTTTGACAGCCTGTGCTATGGGTTTTAGGCTCTTAGCACCAAACAGAAACAGGCTCACATAGATCATCTAATCAGCTCCTCTTATGTGAGGCCAAACTCTGTGATAAATCTTTTTATGTCTCCTAGGGCTTCTGATTGAACCTGTCTGATGAAGAGTTAAAGAAGTTCTCAAATTGTGTGTGCATAAGAATCACCTGGGATTTCTAGCTCAGAGACTGGGACAATAGGTCTGTTGAACCTAGGAGTTCATTTTGAACAACTGCTCTATGTAATTCTGATACAGGGAATCTCCCAGTTACAGTTTGAAATTCACAAATACAAGGAATGAGAGACCTAGAATCAGAAAGCATGTTAATGCACTTTTGGGCCATTAAGTGCTCACCCAGGTAACAGGTACAGAAAGGCAGAAAAAGGAAAACTATCAGGGTAATAATTACGCCTAAGACAGGGTCTTGCTCTGTCACCCAGGCTGGAGTGCAGTGGCGCGATCACAGCCCACTGCAGCCTTGACCTCCTGGGCTCAAGTGATTCTTCCAGTTCAGCCTCCTGAGTAGCTAGGACTACAGGCGTGTGCCACCATCCCTGGCTAATTTTTTGTAGAGAGGGGGTTTGGCCATGTTGCACAGGCTGGTCTCAAATTCCTGGGCTCATGTGATTTCCCCACCTCAGCCTCCTAAAGTATTAGGATTACAGGCATAAGCCACTGTGCTTGGCCAAGACATTTTGGTAAGAAATACTATTTTCCTACTGAATTGTCTACGTTCCCCTTGGGTAGGCTTGCAAAGTCACCGTGACTAGAGCAGAAGCTATGGCTGCATGGGAAATATGGAGGCACGAGAGTGGTACCTGGCAGTCACAGGCTCAGTATTCTTTCTAACCTCCCAAGTCAGCATAGCCCCACTGAGCAGACTGCTGGAAAGTATTTATGCAATCTGTCTGATAGTTAAGACAAATCCAAACATCTACATGCATTCCGTGTGTATAAATGGAGTCATGGCCAACCTCTCAAGCAGTTTTCCATCAATCATTTGTAATATTACCAGATACTTCCAATCCCCTTGCAGGCAGTAATGAACAGAAAGTCTCTACCTAACAGCAGCTTCTCACTGGAATCTTCAAGGCTAACTCTTAAGAATGAATCATACTTCTAATCTTTATCAAAGGTTTTCTTTTCACACAAGGAATGTGCCTGAATGATCTGTAAAAGCTACCCAAATAACTAGTAGCCAGGTTAGCTCTAGGAGCCATATGCCAAGCACATTCTGGACTAAGTCGTGTTGACTCCAAAACTGAGACCATGTTCAAAGTCTACAGCAATACTGGATTAAAAGTGTTAGCTGAAGGTTGTAAAAAAAGTCATGAAACACTAATTATGTGCCATCAATCATTACTCAATTTGTAGAACTTCCCTATACACCTTGGGAGGTGAGAACCTTATAGAAAATCCTAGATACACAACTTTATATAAACAGAAAATTCCAAAATGGGAAATCCTTTAGAATTAAGAATATACCTAGTGTATATAAAGAAGGAAAAATGTCGATTTGAAATGGGATAGTCTACAGTTTTTAGTTGGGACATTGGGATAGTTAATTTTAGGTGTCAAGTTGACTGGATTAAAGGATATCAAAACAGCAGGAAAAGCATTACTTCTGGGTTTGTCTGTGAGGATGTTTTAGGAGTTTGTGGACTTAGTGCAGATCAGCCTCAGTGTGAGCAGGCACCATCCAATTGAATGGAGCCCAGATAGAACCAAAAGGCAAAGGCAAATAATTCACTGTCTTCCTCCTCGAGCCAGGGACTTGATTAGCAACCCCTCACACCCAACTCCTTATTTTCAGGACTTCAAGGGTTATACCATCAGTTTCCCTGGTTGTGAGGCCTTCAGACTTGGACTGAGCCATGCTGCCAGTTTCTCTGGTTCCCCAGCTTGCAGACGGCCAGGCATGGGAATTCTCAGTCTCAATAATTGAGTGAGCCAATTTCTTTAATAAACCCTTTCTCATCTCTCTCTCTATACAAACATATCCTATTGGTTCTGAGTCTTTGGAGAATCCTCATACAGACACTGTAAAAGAAATATGAACCAGGTGTTACCACCGTGTCCCCAATGCCTGTGATAGTGAGTGATAGTATTGATGTTTGTGCAATAAATGTTTACAATGTGTATCTACTAGAAGCTTTTCATATTTGAATTAAATTATTTATAAAAGGCAAAATAAACAAAAGTGGTATCTAAGATTAACCACCAACTTAGTAAAATTCCATTTACACCACAGGTTGTTCTGGTACAAAGCAAACAATAACTCCCATGTTACGTATAATTTGACTTGTTCAATAACAAGAAAAGTACTCAAATATCATAATGGAGTTAAAATGTATTTAATAGATCTAAAACAAAAATTTTGGCTCTATCAAAACTTAGGTCTCAATTATAACATTACTAAAGTGCTTGTAAAAATTATCCCAGATTTCTGGCTAAAGCTTGTATAAAGGCCTATTTTTTTTTTTACAATTTTATTTTGGTTGAAGATTTTTCTCCAAAATAGCTATTCCAGACCACTTAACAGTCCCAGAAGTGAAAAATCTTAAGATATTTCATTTATAACCATTAGAGTCTTAATAAAACCCTAGTAAATAACTCTCCCTTCTGGATGGTTTAAAGGTCCCTTCAGGCAAGCTGGCTGAATAAACACCAGAGCCCTCTTCATAAGTTTGCCCAAAAGGTCAACTTTTACAGAGAAATTCCTAGCTCATTAGTGTAAGGGAAAACTAACATGACCTGTTTTCATTACTTAAAATGCAAAAAAAAAAAAAAAAAAAAAAATCTCGGAAAAATAGAAAAGGGTGGGAAAAATGAAGAAAATTAAAAGAAATTCTACTTCCTATATCTGTCCTGCTTAGAGAAGACAAGTTATAGCAAAATGAGTATTTCAGGTTTCTCTTTTAATAAACAAAACCATCCAAGCTACAGTTCCAAAGTACAAAATCAACCAGTTCTGAACTGACTGGTGATAACAGCACACAGATCAGTCCTTCCTTAAGGGAACAGTCTCCTCCCTGATGCCCTCTTTGGTCACTATGCAGATCCGGAGTGCGTCCCCAGTGTACACGTCTCTCTCAGCCGCAGAAATGAAGACATCTTTCACCAGCCGCATGGCTCTGTCCAAGGACAGTGGAACATGCTCCACATTCTGCATGTTCTTAAAACCAACCTGGTGGGACAGGAAACTTGGGTGAGATGTCATGTGACCGTAAGCACAAAGGAAAGGTTCGAGTTTCTTCCAATACCCTCATGTGTACGAGGATTTGTGATGAAAATACTACACAAAATTAAAATGTCCCTCAGACTGAATAAAGACCCTTCCAGACCTGGATGAATTACACACATCAGGAATCTGACAAGGATTTCCTGGCAAAGCTCCCACTCTTGAGAAGCACATGACCTAGAGAGGTGGACGTATACAAGCCAAGTGATGAGAGAATTTTATAACTAAGAAGAAAATAAGAGCCAGGAGAGACCCAACAGATGTCCACTAAGTCTCCTAGAAGATAGGCTTCAGCAAAAAGCACTTTTAAGTAGGTGAGCGCTGAAGGCTACACTGAAGAGCATAGAACATTCCAGACTGAAGATGTGGGATGGAGTCAGGAAAAGCACATCTTTTCTGAGAAAAGCAGAGTTAGGGTCTGGGTGTAGTGGGGTGACAGGAGACGAGGTCAATAAGCAATAAGCAGAGGAGTAGCTATATATGACATCCTTCAGCAAACTGAGCAGGATGAATTAGAGAAGTAAGCTTGTAGGCAGAAAAGATGTTAGGAAATAAATCCAATAATCTAATAATGTAGGTCTGAATTTAGCCAGCAGTAATCAAAAAGAGGAACGAATTAGAAATACAGGTGACCTTTGAATAACACAGTTTTCAACTGCTCAGGTCCACTTATATATAAATTTTTTCAATAAACATACTGAAAAGTTTTTGGAGACTTGCAACAATTTGAAAAAACTCAGATGAGCCAAGTAGCCTAAAAATATCTTAAAATTTAAGAGAAAGGTATGTCACAAATGTATAAACTACATGTAGATACTAGCTATTTTATCATTTACTACCATAAAATACACATAAATTGATTATAAAAAGTTAAAGTGATCTCTCAATGTTCTCCTTTGTTTTTCATTGTGTTTGGTGCAATATTATAAACCTTAAATAACAAGTGACCCAAACAAAGTGCTATTAGTGATGCTGGAAGTGCTCCCCAAGAAGCAGGGAAAGTTATGACATTACAAGAAAAAGCTGAATTGCTTGATATGTACTGTAGATTGAGGTCTGCAGCTGTGGTTGTCCATCACTCCAGACAGATGATTCTCCTTGTAAACAGATGATGTAAACTTACAGTATCAACAAATACAGTATTGTAAATGTATGTTCTCTTCCTATGATTTTCTTAGTAACATTCTCTTTCCTGTAGTTTATTTATCGTAAGAATACAGCACAAAATACATATGTAAAATACGTGATAATCCAGTTTACATTATTGGCAAGGCTTCCAGTCAACAGTAGGCTTATTAGTAAAGTTTTCTGGGAGTCTAAAGTTATATGTGGATTTTCCAGTGCTCGGGGAATTGGCGCCCCAATCCCTGTGTTGTTCAAGGGTCAACTGTATGCTTGGGAGTTCAAGTACAGTATTGGGTAACACAGAAAGGGTGGGTAAGAGGGAGAAAGGCGTTTTTATGATCTTCAGGTAAAGATGGCAAGAGAATTAACCACTACAGACATAAAAGAGTTGGAAGCCATGAGAATACAGGAAAACAATCAAAACCATGAGAGTAGGTAAGGACCCACAAGAAAGTAGGGAGAACACAGAGAGAGACCATAACGTTTCTGTAGGACACATCTGCCAAACTCAAACAGTAATTTATAAGAAAGTCTTTATACCTTGGCTCTCCTAAGCTAATGAAGAGGAGAACTTGGAGGAAAGCACTTCAACTGAACACCATGACAAGCTGGACACAGTATCATTACCTGGTTGTCAAGCAGGGGCTGTAGCATGGCACTTGCTGAGCCTCCAGCCTTGAAGGAGTCTCTCTGGTAAGACCCTACTGGGTCAAAGCTGTATACAGCCCCCTTTCCTTAAAGAAGAAAACAGTATTCATAAGGATGGCATCCAATCACAATCCCAAATCATCGCAAAAATAAATCAGGTCAAAACGTGACACAAAACGGACTATCACCTTGGCTAAAACTTCAGGGAACAGTTGGAACACAGTCACCACTGCACAGGTGCCACCCAGCAGACAGCCCCAATCCCTGTGTTGGTGTGTTGTTCAAGGGTAAACTGTATGCTTGGGAGTTAAAATACAATATTGAGTAACACAGAAAGGGTGGGTAAGAGGGAGAAAGGCATTTTTATGATCTTCAGGTAAAGATGACAAGAGAATTAACCACTGCAGATGTAAAAGAGTTGGAAGCCATGAGAATACACGAAAATAATCCAAGCCATGGGAGTAGGTAACGACCCATAAGAGAGTAGGGAGAACACAGAGAGAGATGGTAAGGTTTCTGTAGGGCACATCAGCCAAACTCAAACAGTAATTTATAAGAAAGTCTTTATTTCTTGGCTCTCCTAAGCTAATGAAGAGGAGAACTTGAAGGAAAGCACAACTTATGTATATAGACAGGTCCAAGGGACACATCTGCAAGACAAAGTAAAATGAAGATAATTCTGTAACTTGTAAAATACAATACTGTTTTTGTTTAAAAGAATAAGAAAACTATTTGTACAAGCACAAAAAAGTCTGGAAAGATAAATAACAAACTGTGGTTGGTCACCTTTGAGCACAGAATTAGAGGCAAGAAAAGAAGGGAATTAATTCATATGCTTCTATATTATTTGAGTTTATTACAAAGAACACAGGTAATTCTACAATTTTTAAAAAGGCCTGTTAGAAAAACAACTGTGTTCTGGGTATGAGAAATCACGAGTCATTTACAAGGTATGATTTTTTAAAAACATAACTGATTTGGAAAACACATTATATACCAGAACTCAGTACCCTGGGAGATGTGATATAGGGACAATCTCCTTACTAACCATGTACAACTGCCACTGTTAGCTTTGTATGTGTTCTACTACAGAACTGCGTAGACTTGGCCAGGCACGGTGGCTCATGCCTGTAATCCCAGCACTCAGGGAGGCCAAGGTGGGCAGATCATGAGGTCAGGAGTTCGAGACCAGCCTGGCCAACACAGTGAAACCCCGTCTCTACTAAAAATACAAAAATTAGCTGAGCATGGTGGCACGCGCCTGTAGTCCCAACTACTTGGGAGGCTGAGGCAGGAGAATCGCTTGAACCTGGGAGGTGGAGGTTGTGGTGAGCCGAGATCACGCCACTGCACTCCAGCCTGGGCAACAGAGCGGGACTTGGTCTCAAAAAACAAACAAACAAAAAAAACGAATTGTGTAAACTGAATTCTTTGCGGAAGAAGGCACAATCTGAAGTCACCTAAGAAACTGTGGGAAGTATTTTTGCTGGAAGCAAGCTTGGGACAAGACATGAGATCACAGCAGGCAATCCACTAACCTCAATACACAAAAAAAGAAAGAGATGTAAGGTGTAAAGGCAGAAAAATGATTGTATCTCTCATGAGAATGGCAGGCCACAAGTAAACTGAGGCCCAAAAGCTTTACCCAAGGAAGGAACCAATCTCAGAAAACCACACACAACAAATTTAAAAAAACAAACCAAAGAAAAGGTGGGCTATGTCCAAGAACATAGCTTTAAAGACCCCCTAGAAGACGCAAGAGAGACACTAGTAAAATCAGTATAAAACAGCAAAAATCAATAGATAAATAAAAATAAAAATAAATGTAGAATGGCATGAATCTTGACTACAAAGTGCTTTTCCTCATCAAAGTAAAATCCAAAAAGCACAATCATTTCAATGTAAAAAATAAAATCAGACAAGTCTTAAAAGAAATACAGCTAAGCTTTGGATGGGAGAAGTTTTTCTAACAAGGCAAGAAACTGAATATCATAAAGAAATGATTGACAGATCAGACTGTATGAAACACAGAAATTTCTGTGTAGCAAAAGGCACCGCCCAAAAGAGACAAATAACACTCTTGGAAGCATCTATAATATTACAGACATTTGACACAGTTGAATGTAGTTCTTGAAAATCAACAAGAAGAAAACTAACCTGCAAATAAGGAAATGGGCAACGGTTAATATATGCATCAGTCTCCAAAGAGGAAATTTATAAAGTCAATAAACGTATGAAAACATGCCCAAAATATATATATAAATGAAAATAATAGACTGTTCAATGGGCAAAAATATGTTTCAAAATGTGTTAATTCTAATACTGGGAAGGTTACATAAAATCCGGTACTCGGGGTACTGGTGTGTCCTGCAGAAAAGGTACAGTCAACGAAATACAAAAAAAAACTTATCTGATCCAATATTTCAACTACTCGAAGTTTATTCTAGCAAGACAAGCATAATTGGAGAAGTAAAGAAAAATGTATGTACAAGGATGTTCATCATTTTGTTTATATTAAGAAAACAGGAAGCCAAAATGCCCTTTAGAGGACTGGTTAGGTAAATGATGGTACGTGTTACAGCAGCAAAAACAGAAGAAAAAAATTTTTTTAATTAAATACAAAAATCATTATGCACATAGCTTAGATCTCCTTGATAATACATAATGTATAGTTACAGAAAAACAGATACCAAAAGTCCTACTTACATAAACCTGCATGAGTGTACGTATAAACATGTACTGATTGTTTTCACTACAGAAAAACTAAAGCCACTTTTAATTTGGGAGAAAAATTTTTAAAAGGCATGAGAGCAGCTAAGAGATTAAAGACAGGTTAGTGCAGACAGCGGTTGACACCAAGGGAAAGAGCTGTGGACCTTGCTGTCCTGAAGGTTTCAATATGGAACACTGCTCTCCAGGTCCCTGCATCCACCAACACAGAAGACAGTAAAGGAAGTCTCCTGAGACATTAGCAGAGGCTCTGGACTTAAGGGACCAGGCTCTAGAGTGGCAAAGGGTAGGAGCAAAACACATGAAATGGAAAGTTGATGTAAACAAAACATAGACCTTCAGCCCCCTTCCTCCTCCGAGGCCTAAAAAGCTGCCAACCAGGCTTCTCTTCCTGTAGTCCCACTTCACCCCAGGAAAAAAGATTAAAGAAATTCTTCATCTGAAGAAAATGCTGCTTACTTAAGCATCCAGTTAATGGCTGTCAGTTGACAAGCCAGGTCAACAAGGACCTTCATAATCAAATTTTGGTACAACACTCTTCAATGTGAATGGACAGCAAAAAAAAAAAAATCAGAAATTTGAAGGAAGCCTCTAACATAGAAGACAGAGGCCAAAAATGAACATACAACATGAAAAAAAAAGCATTCTGATGAAATACAGAAAACTGCAAAGAAAGTAAACAGGACTTTTTTTAAAAAGACAAAAAATAATAACAAGCTCTTGGAAATTAATGACACCAGAAATAAAAGCGATCAGTAAAGGATGAAAAGCTAAAATTAAGGAAATCTACATAAAGTAGAACAAAAAAGACAGACATGGACAACATGTGGAGTCAAAAATAAAGTGCCGGGTCATAATCCAGGTGGCTGTGGAGAAGGTGAGAAGGGGTAGGGGAGGAGGAGAGGAAAGAAGGTGGAGAAAGAGGACAAAACAAATGAGAAACTCTAGGCAAGGAACATCACTATACAATTTCAGAACACCAGGGTAAAGAAAAGATCCTAAAAGCAAAGTCTCAAAAAGGTCCCGTTTTGTTTTTTTCAGAAATCTTTTAGAAGGTAAGCCTCTAAAATAAGGAAATAAATCAAGAAAGAGGAGAGCACAGGATGTGGGGGAATCTCAGGATGGCAGTGGTCCATCCTGGAGCAAGGGCAAAAGGGATCCACCTAGTATGTGAGGTCTGACAACCAGATGAATTGTACTCAGAGAATGTACAAGGAACTGACAAAAAGTTTAAAGAAATCTGAGCCAATTAGAGATAGTTAACTTAAGAAAAAAATAAAAACAAATTACATGAGAAAGAAAATATTAATGCATGCTACTTGGCGCAACAAAGATCAATATCTATCTGGTCATAATAAAAACATTAAAGGTCTATGTTACCAAAAGTGTAATGTGTTAAAGGAGGATGCTAATGAGGAAGAGGACACAAAAGAGCTAATAAGCACCATCATCTACCAGAACAAAACACCAAAAGATATCTCAAAAGAGTGCAGTACAAATACAGAGTTTTGGAAAATGGAGGTAAGTACCAGGAAATACAGGTAAAAGAGCTGAAAACTGTCTTAGGGCAATGAAAAAAAAGTTAGAGGGCTGCTTTATTATTCACACAAATTCCTCTACAAAATAAAAATTAGTTTAAAGAACACTTAAGGCCGGGTGTGGTGGCTCACGCTTGTAATCCCAGCACTTTGAGAGTCTGAGGCGGGCGGATCACGAGGTCAGGAGATCGAGACTACGGTGAAACCCCGTCTCTACTAAAAACACAAAAAATTAGCCAGGTGTGGTGGTGGGCGCCTGTAGTCCCAGCTACTCGGAGAGGCTGAGGCAGGAGAATGGTGTGAACCCGGGAGGCGGAGCTTGCAGTGAGCCGAGATTGCGCCACTGCACTCCAGCCTGGGCAACAGAGCGAGACTCCGTCTCAAAAAAAAAGAACACTTGAAAGCCAACCAGACAGACAAGCTTAGAAAGACAGTTCTAGAGACACCTGAGGTTGTCACCAAAACTAGCAACACTGTTACATGGAAATCAAAGAACAGGGCTCTGAAGTGAAACAAAAGCCAAACCTGAATCTTAGGTCTGCTGCTTAGTAGATATCAGCTTTCCCAGATTAGACTCTCTAACTCTCAGAAAAACTCAAAGGGTGCTGTCTGGCCTGCTGAAATTCAATGGCAGCTATTTTTAATGTTGCTAAAATCTGAATCTATTAATCTGACATTAAAGCCAGGCATAACGTAGTCAAAAAAGACACCAGAAGCATCCAGCATGCTAAGTTAGGCAAATTAATTTGTAGCTAGACTCTAATTACCCAGGTTAAAGGTAATTCATTTCTATTTTTACTATTTCTACACTTTACTTTTTCTCTTGGTTTTCAAGTAAGGTTGAAAGCCTTAAAAAGAAGTTGTGTCAACCTGATTTGTCTACACCTAAACCATGGCAGCTAGAATGATCAGAATGTTCCCCAAGGCTGTGTATGGGGGCGGATGTTGAGTCAGAGATAGCGCATGCAAAGAAAACGCTCACGAAACAGAAAGGGATAGGAGTCAACACCCGAGAGGCAGGGCGCTGAAGTGAAGCTTGACCCTTTCCTCTTAGAATTTTCCCTCACAAGATTTAGGGTCCCCAGTCCCCTTGCTTTCTTTCTGTGTCCAACTGAGACGCTCTGTGATGTGGCCAGCTGCATGTATTCCCCTGGAGGCTCTGACCCAAGCCAAGGCCTGCCTTACATTCCCAGGCACTGATAATGTTGTTTAGGCTATTGCTTGAAACACTGAGAAATTGCCCCTGTTGCTGAACACATAGCAACTATCCCTGGCCCTGAAACAAATTCCTTCAACACTCAAATCAACTCCCTCACCTTGGACACATCTTTTCCTGCTGTCTGCTGAGAGGACTGCTGCAGCACTAAATGCTTTTGACTGATTACCCTGAGATTTAGTGTTCTGGAACCCCAACTAGGTTCAGGGCAGTCCCTTACAGGAATTTCTCTGCCCCCACTTTTAGGGCAACTTCAGCCACAGGTTCAGCCAGAAGGAACACAGAAGATGGGCTTCCTCCAATGATATCCGCGTCTAGACACTTCTGTAACTTCTTATCTCAATGGACTACTCTAAATGGTGACACAGATCTGTCCTGGGAGATTGTACTTGTATTTGGTTTTTAGATGCAACCAAAAGCCAATCCAAATGAGAACTGGTGGAAAACACTGGTGCCATGTGGGGTAATGCAGCTCTGGATCAAAAACAGGATGGAATATTAAGTAACAAGACTTAATATTCTCAGGGAATCCTGGTCTGACTCTGACAAAAAATCAAAGAGGTGTTTCAAAAAGTTCTGAAAACACTGGAGTAGATGCTTATTATTAATTACCCCAAATGACTTCTAAAACCTTTAAAGAACTTTTTTGAAGTATATTTGTTAATAAAAAAATTTTCAATACTCAGAATCACGTTTAGGTCAAGCTTTCTAGGTCCGATTTCTTTCTATAAGATAAAAATGCCTAATTATTTACTACTAACTCATGCAAGATCCTGAGAAAATAGTAAAACAACTGGCTGCTCAACATTCACTATTAGAGCTTTAATACGACTTTGGATGTCATATATTAGCCTGTTTCTTCATCACTTTCATTATCAGAAATGAAATGAGAATTGTGTCAGATGGTATTTATGGTTCTTTTCAACTCTAGATGGAGACACACACATCTAGGGAATAATAACTCCTCCCCCGACCATGTTCCAGAAAGAAGGAATTCTACCTTCTTCATCAAGTCCACCGATGATGTTGTAAACATAGTATGGGAAGAAGCGCCTTGAATACAGGATCGTAGACAGCATTGCCGCAATTGCCCCCGTAGTCATGGCCTTATTATTAGAATGCTTATACATCTGCAATTATTGATAAAAGTCACAGGCATGTAGAGGCAGAGGCCATTAGAGACTAGAACAATCAACAGTATAAAGTGAATAAATAAATGCATACCACAGTGAAAGGGGAAAGCATGCCTATTTCCTTCATGATCAACCAAAACAGTATTACTAACATAAAATTTTAAGGGAAGCAATGCCAAGTTTGCCCTCAGCTCTGTGGTTTAAGGACTGTATTTTCCATACCACCCTTATCTCAGGTATTGCAAATCCAAGAGCTAATGTGCATGAAAGGGCACATGAAGTGGCCTAAGGAAGATGGGTTTAAATCCATCTCTCTCCCTCATTCTGCATATAGACCGGGGTCAACAAACTACCCCTGTAGTTTGGCTCAGGGGCCAAATCCAGCCTACCCCTATTTCTATGAATATTGTCCGTGGCTGCCTTTTCACTACAAAAGCAGATCAAATGGCCCATAAAGCTGTAAATATTTACTATCTGGTCCTTTACAGAAAAAATTATGCCAATCCCTGATCAAAGCTAAATGTAAGTCCCTCTCTTTGTGGAGCAGATCTCTGTGAGAACAGAAGACATAGGGCAGCACTATTACTCTGCATGATTTTAATACACAGCAGTGGTCGTGATCCTTAAAACACCTACAGTAGAGAACGCAAGCATCCAAAACAGGGTCTTAGCATGATAATACAGTGACTGCAAATCCTAGCTTTACTATACCGTTGGGAACCCTACATTATCCACTGCTAAAGAAACTTTACAAAAATTATAAACATAAAATGAATTCAAGATCACCAATTTTTGTTAACCATATAGCAAACATCTCTAATGAGAACCCTAATGGCCAGGCATAGTGGCTCACACCTGTAATCTCAACAGAGGCGGGAGAATGTTTGAGCACAGGAGATGAAGGTTACAGTGAGCTACAATTGCACCACTGCACTCCAGCCTGCGCAACAAAGCGAGACGCTGTCTCTAAATAAATAGACAGACAGATGCCTAACTAGCACCATAAAACTAAACAGTGACAGCCAAAACACTGAAAAATGATTAGAAATGAACTACAAGTAACGGATACGTTTTTTTATAGAGGAATGTCTTTCCGATATAAAAAAAATTATTCATAGGCCGGGCACAGTGGCTCACTGCCGGCCTGTAATCCCAGCACCAGCACTTTGGGAGGCCGAGATGGGTGGATCACCTGAAGTCAGGGGTTCGAGACTAGCCTGGCCAACATGGTGAAACCCCATCTCTACTAAAATACAAAAATTAGACGGGGGGGGGGGGGGGGGGGGGTGTGTGACAGGTGCCTGTAATCTCAGCTACTCGAGAGACTGTGGCAGGATAATCACTTGAACCCTGGAGGCAGAGGTTGCAGTGAGCCAAGATCATGCCATTGCACTCCAGCCTGGGCAACAAGAGCAAAACTCTGTCTCAAAAAAAAAAAATTTCATTCCATTTCATTTCGAAACCAAGCACCAACATTTATTTACTTCACCACCTAATAAAGTATGAGAGAAAAACTTCAGGAAGGGGTGTATATTATGTTGAATTCACCATTCCTTGTTTTATTAACAATATCATGTTTACTTTTGTCTTCTAACGCCCATTTATAAAATAAGCATTAGGAATTATCATATAAATATGCCAATAAATGTAAATCACTATAGCTTTCAATGTAAGTTTCTAAAAAAGCATTAACAATTGATAAATACTGAGTGAAATCCTTTCTACACATTCAAAAAGCATGTGTCAGTTAAACAAATACATTATATACTCCAGTAACCACTCATAAGTGTAAATCATCTCAAGTGTTATTCATGAATAGGCAAAACAGAATGTGATCACTCCTGACTTCTGGCAGCTGGCTAGCAACTGAAGCCTGTGAGGTGACAGAAGTTAATGGCGCATGTTGTGCCTCTCATCCAAGCTCCTGGCTTATTCATTCTTTCGTATTTCTACTCATGCATCCTGCCAACTAAGAGCACGGCACTGCAAAGAGGAAAAGCTTGTCAACCGATGGTGATGCAAACCAAGCTCCTGTGTCAAATCTTCCCTGGGCTCTCTCCTGCCACAGAAATTGATTTGCTTTGCTCTTCAGGGAAGAGTATCTTCAGAAGAAGAACTCCTCCCAGGCTCCTTCTAAAAGGGTAGAGAACCCTTCATATGATACAAGACTTTAACAAATGGAATGTGCTGCTGTTTCACATTACGTTACTTTAATGACTCTGCATTAATATCATTTCTAGCATACATTTATAATTCACCTACTAACCTAGTGACTCTCTAGCTATTTGACCAACAGTCATGCTGTAGGCTTAAAAGAATTTAATGAATTACTATTAATTTAAAATAGTGTAGAAATGTACAAAAGCATCTACCTTTAGTCTTGCTTCAATAATCTTTGTCAGCGTAAGACAGTCTCCATGAAAACCGCTGCATCCAATGACTGTTTTGTCTGTTCTGTAAAAACCACATTTCAGAAAATTGAGCTGGTTAGATAGTAGAGCAAAACATATCTTTGGCAATTTTAAATTTAAAATTCTGATTCCCACTATTCCCTAAATGGTAATGGGACAAACAGCCACTTATTCCAGATAATTCGAATTACAGGTGGGTCAAAGACTTTAAAAATGCAACTATGAATGGACTAAATAAATCATGGGTGAATTTTTTTACTATCTTGGGCTGAGGAAGATAGGTAGGTAGGTTGATTGACTGATTTTTGAGACAGAGTTTCGCTCTTGTCACCCAGGCTGGAATGCAGTGGCACAATCTTGGCTCACTGCAACTTCCGCCTCCTGGGTTCAAGCAATTCTCCTGCCTCAGCCTCCCAAGTATCTGGGATTACAGGCACCCACCACCACACCCAGCTGATTTTTGTATTTTTAGTAGAGATGGGGTTTCACTATGTTGGCCAGGCTGGTCTCGAACTCCTGACTTCAGGTAATCCACCTGCCTTGGCCTCCAAAGTGCTGGGATTACAGGTGTGAGCCACTGCACCCAGCCTCGTGAAGGTAGATTTAAACAACACAATCCAAGGGCCACACAGAAAAATTTCATACATTTGACTACATAAAATTCTACAGGGAAATTTATGAATAGCCTTTTAAAACCCTAAGAAAATATATTAGTAGCATCTACCACCAAAGTCTAATTTTAATTCTACAAAGATTCTTACAAATAAGAAAAGCAATAACAACATAAAGGAAAGATGGGTAACATTCTATGAACAGACAAGTCACAGAAAAAAGAGACATTAAGTCACCATAAACATAAGAGCCTCCATGTTACTCAGAAATCCAAATCTAAAAAAGAGACTATTTCAACGAATTATACTGGCTAAAAATGCCTAACTAAATGCTGGTGAGGTTGTGGAACCATTGAAAACTGATTAACTTGTTAGATGGTCAATTCGGTGGTATCTATTAAAAATTTAAATACACACCACTTTCAACAACTCTATTGCTAGAAATCCATCTTGTCAATATACTTATGCAAGTATGCAAAGGGATGCTCTAGACTCACCAGTGAGTACTCATTTAAATAGCACCCCAAAGCAAAACAAAACCTAAAGTCCATCTGTATGGAAAGGATTAAAATTTGGTACAGACATACAAATTCAACCGTGTACTTCAAAAATTAATTCCTAGATCTTGATAGGAATCTATAAAGAAACCTGAACAGTATTTTGAAGAGGCCACATAATTCCTTTTGGAAACTTATGAATGACTCGCACAAACCATACCTGTCCTACTAGAAGAGCAGCTGACACCTCTGGGGTCATCACTAACATCACCTGATCTATCCCTACCACCAACCTCACTGCACTGAGGTGAAGACGTCCAATCCCCTATAAGGCTTTACTGCCTTCACTAACAAGATTGGTTGACAATACCAACAGGGAAAGGCAGAAATCTTAGAACTTCAAGATGCTTTTCCCAAATATCCAGGTGCATCAAAGGAATGGGAGTTTTCATGCAAAGAATACAGTCTCAAATAGGTTTGGAAGAGGCAAGCTTAGTTCTAGGTCAGCCCCACAGGACATGAGATGAGGGATATATATAGGCATTCGTTAATGCTGTATTGTTCTTATTCTCTATACCTGACATGTTTCATTAAAAAAAAAAAAAAAAAAGATGCTCACTTCAGCAGCAAATGTAACTAAAGCAACATTTAAAAGATGAGTAAAAGCTAGTACGAGGATGGTATCCATAAAGTTGTTTTAAAATCTTATTTCTAATATTTACTACTTTCAAGTTGTACAAGCGTCGTCCTTGAGGAGAAAAAAAGGTAACACAAGAGCACCATAAACAGAAAGCAGAAAGGGGGTATCAAAAGATGCAAGTGGAGACAAAGAGAACTGGGAAGATGAAAACAAACTTCATTGCTTTTTAAGATGTGGGCCATCCCTGGGACCAGGAAAGACAACGTATCTTTTCTTCTGTACCTACTTCCTACAATACAAGGAGGGTCCGTCCAAAGGACCTAAACCTCGTAAGTCCCATTCCTATTACAGTTCAAGTTTAATTAACCCAGGAATTCATGACCATTTATAAGCATTTCCAAAACTGTTAAATACAGACCACTGCTAATCTGCAGTATGTATTCAGGTGATTTATGCAGGTTTTTTTTTTTAAGTTTTGGCTTTATTTTCATGTTTTAGGAAAAACATAGCTAGCCTATTAAAACTGAGCTGTGGGCCGGGCGCGGTGGCTCACGCTTGTAATCCCAGCACTTTGGGAGGCCGAGGCGGGCGGATCACGAGGTCAGGAGATCGAGACCACGGTGAAACCCCGTCTCTACTAAAAATACAAAAAATTAGCCGGGCGTGGTGGCGGGCGCCTGTAGTCCCAGCTACTCGGAGAGGCTGAGGCAGGAGAATGGCGTGAACCCGGGAGGTGGAGCTTGCAGTGAGCCGAGATCGCGCCACTGCACTCCAGCCTGGGTGAAAGAGCAAGACTCCGTCTCAAAAAAAAAAAAAAAAAAAAAAAAAAAACTGAGCTGTGGATACAATTGCTTAGGATATTTCTAAAAGGAATGTTTCAGGTAAAAAAAAAAAAAGTGGGGAGGCAGATTTTTAAAAAATTTCATTTAATGGATTAATGGTGCTGTGGTTTGAATGTTCCCTTCAAAACTCATGTTGAAATTTAATTGCCATTGTGATGGTACTGGGAGTTGGGACCAGGTGTTTAGGTCCTGAGGGCTCAGCCCTCACGAATGGACATTATCACAGCAGTGGGTTCGCTCAGTCTTCTTTCTCTCTCTGGCCTTCCACCATGTTAAGACACAGCAGGAAAGCTCTCACCAGATGCCAGCCCATCAATCTTGGACTTCCCAGCCTCCAGAACTGTAAATCAATAAATTTCTGTCCATTATAAGTTACCTAGTGTGTGGCATTCTGTTACAGCAGCATAAAATGGACTAAGACAAATGTATAGATGGAAAAAGTGGTGAAGTAATTTTAGTAAAATACAAACAGTAAGATCTAGGTGATGGCATGTGGGTTTTCATTATGAAACGCTCTTACTTTTGCTGTATATTTGAAATTTTTCACGGTAAAATGCTGGGGTGAACACATTTAGGTTACCAAAAGCACTTTTGGTACCCTGAATATAGCAAATATTATTAGGACTGCACACTGAATTATTAGGAAACATTAACTTAGAAAATGGTTTTCTAATAAAAATGCTCCCAACAGCAACTTAAAAACTCATGAAACAATCATTTAGAAGTAGAAACTCTCACAGCATTAAATCATTACAAAGGCATTGTGAAATGTCTTTAGAAATATTTACTTACAATTTGTAACATTTGGGGCTATCCCGCGTATGAACTGAAAACCCTTCACTCAATCGAGTATCAGAAGCAACAATTGCAAAATCTTCTCCAGCAATTGCCAGTACAGTACTGGGGAAAAAAGAAAAAAAATTAATTCTCCAGGGTGGTAATCCTATCTCTACAAATAGAAGAATGCTCCATAGCACATAATGGGATAAAATACTCTAGATGTCAACAAAAACATGATTCAAATGGGAAGAGGAAAGATGAGCGGGAAGAGAATGAATGCCTGGCTACGAGTTGCCTGGGAAAAAAAAAATTATTAATAAGCCTAAATCAGGGCAAAGTCTCCTTGGCAGGAGGTAACAAAAAAACCAATGAATTATCATCACCAACACATTAAATACTTACTTGCACAAGGTACTACTAATACAGAACAACTAAATACCACATCTGTGCCCTTGAGGATCGGGTATAGACAGCGGTACTACAATGCAAGCTCTATGAGTTTAGAGAAGATGGGATTTTTTTTTCTTTTTTCATTTCTTGATATCCAAGTCCTTATATAACACTTATATAATGCTTATTTCTTTATACCCAAGCCCTTACATAATGACAAATAAATGGACAAACAGTAAATTTTTCCCTCTGTGGCTGCACAATTTGACAGCTTATCAAAGAGACTTACAGTAGAATTCCAAAAGCAGACTGCCTGGGTTCTAATTGTGGCTTTCCCATTTAGCAGATGAGACTGTGGGTAAGTTACTTCTCAAAGCCTCAATTTCATCATATATACAACAGAGATCACTTCAGTTGCTACCTCATTAGGGTGTTCAAAGGATCAAATATATAAAGCCCTTACAGCAGTCCCTGACATATAGCTGGTCCTCTAGTAAGTGTTAGCTGTAAGTGCTATGGCACTGGAGTATGACTAAGCACCTGGGCTCTGGAATTACATGAGACAGAGACCCACTCTTGCTACTTACTAGGTATGTGATCTTGGGCAAATTCTCCAAATGCAAGTTGATGATAACAGTACCTGTGTCACAAGGTGTGTATATTTGGGTGTGTATATTTTAATGTACAAGGCTTGACTGATAACTATAACCACTGCTTCAATGCAATAGTGGAAATTAAAGGCATGGTGCCTCACAGACGTAAGCACTCGGGAAACTTAAGCCACTATTTTTACTGAGGAGGGATTTGTGCTAAAACTCTCAAGTAGAAAAGGATGGCATTCCAGGTAATATAAACAGCAAGCAATGGCAAAAACAGGTAATAATTCAAATAGTACATACATTCAAGCAACTCATTCAGGCAGCCCTTTTTGCATAAGCACATGTAGTGACGTAAGGTTTATGTGATGGACAGGGCTCCTACTGTAGAAAATCCCAAATGCCAAGCTAAAGATTTTGGAATTTTAGCAAGAAATCTTGCAGGTATTCTGAGCAAGAATGATCTGTAGTTGTAACTACTCAGGAGGCTGAGGTGGGAGGACTGCTTGAGCCCAGGTGTTCAAGGCTGCAGTGAGCTATGATCGTGCCTGGGCATTAGAGTGAGACCTGGTCTTTAAAAAAGGAATGCAAGAGAGAGAAAAGTTCCATTTATAAAGTGGGGTTTTAGGAAGACTACTCTGAGAATAACATAGTATGTGAAATGGGACGGAAACACTGTTCTAATACTACTAATGCAATAGTCAGGTAGCAGGGTGAACAGTAAATCCAAAATCATCACAAACACACAAAATAGACAAGTTTTTATACATACGTAAATGTTTTAGGAACTGGGAAAACCAATTATGACATCCAAAATTTAGAACTTAGACGAGCAGAATGATGGCATAATTATAAGAAGTATTTTAAAGGAGAGGAGAGGAGGCCGGGCATGGTGGGTCACACCTGTAATCCCAGCACTTTGGGAGGCTGACACGGGTGAATTGCCTGGGATCAGGAGTTCAAGACCAGCCTGGCCAACATGGTGAAACCCATCTCTACCAAAGATACAAAAATTAGCTAGGCGTGGTGGCAGGCGCCTGTAATCCCAGCTACTCAGGAGGCTGAGGCAGAAATGCTTGAACCCAGGAGCTGGAGGTTGCAGTGAGCTGAGATCACACCGCTGCACTCCGGCCTGGGTGACAGAGTGAGACTCTGCCTCAAAAAATAATAATAATAAAAAAGGAGAAGAGGAGATGGAGGGTAATAATTAGCTTGCTTTTTGTTTTGTTAGCTGTCTTGAGTTATCCTGAGAGAAGAAAAACCAGTTAGAAATGTTTTACTGAAGAAGCCAGAATCGAGGGACTCATGAGAGGCAGAAATGGAAAACCAGATTTGGGAGTAATCCTCCCAGCAATGAGACATGAAAGAGTGCTGAGCGATAAACAAGGCAGCTAATGACTTGTTCAACTACATTTAAAGACAGAGCAGAAAAAGAGAACGAGGCCTTATTTTGTGGAAGCAAAGGCTGCCTGAGAGCCAGCTACAGTAAACACTAAAGAACAATGACTGAGAAAAAGTAATCAGAAAGTTCTAAGTAATTTTTAGGGCAGTAATGGCTTAAACTGGATTACAAGGGATTAAAAAGTGAGTAATGAGTAGGGCACACTGAACACTGAAAATTCTTATTTATAGAGAATAGCCTCACGAAACAGGTCCAATAACCCTCCCTACAATACACAACTTAATTAGTCATCACAGGAAGTGTTAAGGTGTATAACGGAAAAGCATCCATAAACTCAGTGGTGAAATAGCTACGAATTAAGTCCTGGCTCAACTTCACACCAGCTCTCTGACCCTGACAGTTTAATGTCTAATATAACCCTAGGATGCTAATATCATCTAAGATTCACTTTTCATAAGGATTAAATAAGATGACGGCTTGCAATTTACAAAATGCATCTCTCTTGATTCTCACCAAAAACAATGAAGCTACTAAGGAAGACAAGGAAATTTTGGTTCAAGAAATTCAGAAGTACCCAAAGTGTCCTTTAGTGGCAGAACCAAGGCTAATATCAGACCTTCATTATCTTTCTAACACACTCCAAAAATGTGCATTTATATTTCAAATTTATGAGGAACCAATCAACATTTTTGTTTTTAAATTTTATTTTTGTAGAGATGGGGTCTTGCTATGTTGCACAGGCTGGTCTTCAACTCCTGGCCTCAAGTGATGATCCTTCTGCCTTGGCTTCCCAAAGTCCTGGGATTACAGGTGCGAGCCACAGTGCCCAGCCAATATTTGTTGTTTTAAGAACCATCGGTTCGTTCAAATTGAGTGTGTATATTTTAATGTACAAGGCTTGATTGGTAACTATAACCACTGCTTCAATTTACAGCTCTTCCCTGTCAAGAGTCTTAAACAGAGCATCTTTCTATAACCCTAAATTTCTGGCGTGCCACCACGGAAAATTATACTACTCAAGATAAAGCTGGTAATTAAAATAAAAACCAAAACTTGAACATAACATACAAGAACACACATACTAAAAGGTCCATCTTCTGAGTATTTTGTTTTCCTGAACTTAAGCTAAACGTTAAAAAAAAAAGCACTTATCTATGAAACTAAGTTTGCTCAGCCAATCCCACCTTCTATTTGAAATAAAACAAAATGATTAAACTGCTACAATTAGAAATAACAGAAATCAGGCGGCTACAATTTTAGACGTTTCGGCTACCAACCCAGCTATGCATCTAACAACACAGACCAAACAATCCTAACTTTTAAGTTTCAGACGCTAAACCTCTACCCTCGCCTGCTGGCACAAGAAACGCGTACATGAGGTCCAGTTTTAATGGTCTTCCACAGAGCAGAGGCTATGTTTCAATTTCTACTTTACTTTCTTACAGCAGCAAGGAGCATGGAGTGACGGTCCACATAAAAACTCAAATGACAGGACTGTAACGGGAAACCCTAAAAACCAAGGCTGTATCGCAATCACCAAGTAAACTTGAGCAAAGCGAGCCTGAAGAGGGAAACACAGGGCATGAGAGGATGGCAGGGAGACCGGCCTTGTGCGGACCCAGTCAGCTCAGGGTTCTGAGGCCTGCAGGGGACCGGGGCAGCGCCTTCACGGCGGTGACTCCTAAATAGGCTTCAGCAGATGGGGGAAGGGCGAAAGTGAAAGCGGCAGCTCTCTGGGGTTTTTACCCTCCGTTGAAAACGTAGGGCGAAAATCGCAGCTGCAAAGGGCCCGCGGCTCTGTGCGGTTCCATCCCCAAGTCTCTGCCAGGAGCCGAATACATGGCTGTAGAGGACAACATCGCACGGCTGCGCCTGCGGATCCGACACCTGCTGTCTCACGGCGAGATGGCTGCCTTGACCGGACGTTACGCCACTTCCGGCTTCTCCTGAAATTCGCTCCCGGCCTCTCTATCTCGCGCTAGTCGTTGCTCCTGGAGGGCTACACGGCCGCTTGTCCGTTTGGTAGTTGAGTCCCGCCCATCCCAAAAAAGCTGACAGAGATGTAAAGGGTTTTTTTTGTTTGTTTTTTGGTTTCTTCCCCCTAGAAGAAAACATTGGAATTCACCCCAATGGACAAAAATTTAAGTCTGACTGTACAAAAAAATTGTCAGAACTATGGCGCAACGGCAACTCGAATAACGGCGGGAGCGTTAATTGTCCTGGCTAATAAAAAATGTATATAACATTTCGTATCCTTAAAGAGCTCACAACCTCACTGATAATAAAAAGTACAAAGAAAACAAGCAGTATAACATATGATTACGCCACAATGAACTACAGAAGGGAAAATCAAGGCGTGCTGAAGTCCCACTAAGAAACAACTGCGGATAGAGCCATGTGACAACAGTGCATGAAATGGGAGTGGCAGAACTGAATATAAATGCATGTGTAAACACAAGCCGTTTGTTTTGCTTAGTGTTCCTTGTCATTCTACACTCTTGAAGATCAGCTAGCGTTCTTGCTGACAGGTAAGGAGCACGCGCTTACCGAGTGCCAAGCACTGCTCAGGCATTGCTTCTGTCAATCTCTGTCAATCTCCCGACAGCCCACGGGTAAGCAGTGTTATCATTATTCAAGCTTACAGAAAAAACTGCGGGGGAGAGGTCAGGTAACTTGCCAAAGGTAACGCCGCTGGTTGCTTTAAACAACAACAACAACAACAAAACACACACACACATATACACACACACGCCATTTAAAAAATCGATCTTTCCTAAGTCCAGCAAGGGCCAATTAGAGACGGCTGTGGCACGGCGGCCCCGCCCCGGAACTCCTCAAGAGCTTCGCCCCTCCTTACCTTAAGCTCTGCGCCTATGGAAACACAGGAAGTGACCTATGCCCACACTTCGCATGGCCTCGGCCCTAGTGGGAGCAACTCGCTGAAGCCGAGGTCAGAACTGGCGGAAGTGACATTATCAACGCGCGCCAGGAGTTCAGTGAGGTCGGGCAGGTTCGCTGTGGCGGGCGCTTGGGCCGCTGGCTGTTTAACTTCGCTTCCGTTGGCCCGTAGTGATCTTTGCAGTGACCCAGGTAACAGCTTGTACTCTTTTCTGACGGTTCGGGCGGAGGCGACCACTGCATTGAGGCCATGGGAGCAGTGGTGGAGAAGAAACTAGGAATTGGCGCGCGTGCAGGCCCCTGGGGGGACGTTCCTCCCTCTCGTGCTGCCGCCGTTCCGGCCTGTAACGGCCACTTGGCCGCCGCTCCCGCCTGGTGCCCTACTCTGCCGTGTTGCGCAAGCGGCTTCCCATCGTGCGATTGTGGGGCTCAGGGTACTACTGGCTGGCTGGGCGGCGGCAGGCGGGACAGGACAGTCCCTTGCATCGAAGACCCTAAGTTTACCCTGCCCTGTCCTGCCATCCGCTTCTTCTCCGTGTTAGAAGCAGATTCACCCTGATCTGTGCCCGCCTGTTTTGCTACCAACATTGAGACTTACTTTGTCAGAAGCCTGAGACAGCGGGCACGGTAGCGCTTAAAATATAATACACACCACTTTATTTACAGGGTCTCCCATCTCTCAGTTCAGGCCATCATGGTTTTCTAAATCTCTAGGTAGGCTTTTCTGTGAAAAGACTGTGCTTCATTTAGTTATACAGACACTAGAAGGCTATGCAGAATTAATTTGATTGCCTGCAAAAAATATTGGATTTGATGTTTCCATTTCCAAGAGATGAAGATACCCAGCAAACAACTCTTTTCTGAGGATAAATTAGTGCAGTAATCACTGTGTGGTTTCTTCTGTAGACTTATTTGCAAAAAGTGGCCTGAAGCCACCGAAGGTCCTGGATAAATCTCTAATCATACTTATAATGGCTTTAAATTCTGCCATCATTATCTCTTGCCTCAACCTTAGATTCCTGAAACGGAACTTCCAGCCTCCAGTTTTACTCCTCTCAAATTCATCTAGTGTTGTCAAATTAGATCTATTCATACTGCACTTCCAAAATCCGTAACTGTTATTATTGCCTATGCAATAACATTTAAAACTCCTGATAGTATGAGCCCACCAATATGTGCTGTCTCATCTCCTGCAGTGACCTTCTATACAGTCATGCTAAGCTTGTCGCCTGCATACTGCATGCTTTTTCAATCTGTTACCTCTTTCTGCTTGATTTCTCTTTTGTCTGAAGCCCTGATTTGTAAATTCGTACTCACCTTGTGAGACCCAAGTTAGATGGTCCCTGCTTTGTGAAAACACTGCCCTCTCTTCACAGTGATGGGCTGTTAGTCTGTATTGTCTTCTCTTCCAGGGGTGCACATGGGCTCATTCAGGATCACATACTGTATTCCAGGATAGTGCTAGATGCAGAGATCACAAAGACATGTAGGCTGGTTTTTGCATTCAAGGAACTTAGCTTAGACCATACCTGCTATTATAATACTATGTTTTACAGTAATTATTTGCATACCCTTCATACTGAACACTTTGATGCCAAGGACTATATCCTCCTATCTTTATATCCTCATCTGCAGCACTTCTGTTATTGTTATTATAGGATAACTGTCAAAAAAAAGTATAATTTAAAAAATATCTGATATATTTATTTCCAGAAGTAGAGCTTGCTTTCTTTTTTGGTCTGTTTTTCAGCGATGAGTATGTAGGATAGATAGTCTTTGGGGGCCTTTGCCCTTTCAAAGTGATCGTCAGAGTCTTTCATACATTCAGCAAATATCTGAGTGTCTGTTCTGTACCAGCACATGCTTGAAGTACATATGCCTGAAGGATCTTTGGACATATAATTTGTAACTTTGAGACCTCTAAGTTCTATGTGAGAATATGTTGGTATAAACTCATTTCAGATGTGTCGTGAGTAAAGCGATGATGATTTAAGAAAAGTCAGATAACAGGCATAGTTTGCATTAATGTGTTCTAAAGAGGTAAGGTTATTACATTTATAAAAATTCAGGGCTTTATCTCTGTGCAGCTTTTCTCTTACAGTTTCATTACAGTAGGAGCTTGATAAATGATTACTCTGAAGTATATTGGATTGAATTTAATATTTACTTAATTTTTTGCCCAAGACATTGTAGAGGATGTAAAATTGGAATATTATTAGATCTGAACTTTGCCTAACAGTGCTGTGTATACAGTGCTTAGTAAATATTCTGCTCTGATATTACATTTTGCTTAGGAATTAGTTTTCTAGGTGTTTTTCCTCAAAAGTTTTTAATGCTGGTTATGACAGCTCGATTTTGAGCATTTTTCGAGTATTTAAACATGTAACAAAATGATTTTTGTTTTGTTGGCGATTTTACATGCAATCACCGGTAACATGGAAGGAATAAGACTTTAGGATTATAAGGTAAAAACAAATGTATTCCAAAATAGCTTCATTGGTTTTCATGTTTGTGTTTTGTATAGCCATAGAACTGGCTTATAGGACTGTACAGGCTACCTGGATCCTTAAATTAAACTTCAGACTTTTTTCCAAAGCAGCATCAGTGTTTCTTGGTGTGTGAAGATAACCCAAGGAACTGAAGAAGTTGCTGAGAAGAGTGTGCTGGAGATGCTCTAGGAAAAAATTGAATAGTGAGACGAGTTCCAGCCCAAGGGTTTCTGGTTTGCCAAGAAGAAAGTGAACATCATGGATCAGAACAACAGCCTGCCACCTTACGCCCAGGGCTTGGCCTCCCCTCAGGTAATACAGCAGGAGGGAGAGAATAGGGAGGGCGGAAATCTGAACTGCAAGAGATGGTATCAAAAGGCAAGGAAGGGCATTTAATGATCTGTTTTTGAAAATGATTGAATATATTTTTTAAGCCTTATTTTGTTGAGAAGTTCTATTAGGCTTTGAATAGGCACAATGGTGTTTATTTGAGGAGTCTGTTTGGAAGCTAAGTTATATATTTATAAAACACCTAATATTTTGATAAACACATGAGAATGTTCCAAATGATTATATAGGGTCTTTGATTTTGAAAATCACCCTCACCAAATTATTTTCAAGTTTTATTTTTCCCCTTTTACATTTCAAGTTCTCAACCACCCATCTACTTAAAAAATTTTTCAGCCTGGGTGCAGTGGTTCACGCCTGTAATCCCAGCACTTTGGGAGGCCAAGGTGGGGGGGATCACCTGAGGTCAGGAGTTCGAGACCAGCCTGGCCAACGTGGTGAAACCTCATCTCTACAAAATATACAAAAATTAGCCAGGCGTTGTGGCGGGTGCCTGTAATCCCAGCTACTTGGGAGGCTGAGGCAGGGAGAACTGCTTGAACCCGGGAGGTGGAGGTTGCAGTGAGCAGAGGTCGTGCCACTGCACTCCAGCATGGGAGACAAAGCGAGACTCTGTCTCAAAAAAAAAAAAAAAAAAAAGCAATAACTTTTGTTGAAATATAATTTACATACAAAAAAACTCATTTTAAGTGTCTGTTTTGATAATTACATAATGTATAAGTTACAGAACATTTCAATTACCTAAAAGTCCCTTCTTCCCCTTTATAGTCACTCTGCTGGCCCCAGGTAACTACTGAATCTGCTTTTCAATGCTGAAGATTAGTTTCATCTATTCTAGAATTTCATATAGATGGAATCATAGTGTATGCTTTTTTGTGTATGTTTGACTTCTTAGCCCAATATACTGTTTGTATATCCGTAGTTAATCCATTGTATAGCTAAGTGTCACTCCATTGTTTGGATGTTCCACAGTTCATCCATTCTCCAGTTGCTCACATTTGGGGTCTTTCCAGTTTGGAGCTATTATGAATAAAAGCACTGTAAACATTTGTGTAGACTTTGAATGCACTGTTTTTACTTCTCATGGGTAAATACTTAGGAGTAGGATTGCTAGGTCCTATATTGGTGTATGTATAACTTTATAAGAAACTGCCAAACTGTTTTCTGAAGTGGCTGTATTGTTTTGCAGCATAAGAGATTTAAGTTGCTCCACATCCTAACCAACACTTCGTGCTGTCAGTCTTTCTACTTTTACTCTAGTGATTGCTTAGTAGTATCTTATTGTGGTTTTGATTTTTATTTGCCTGATTACTAATGTTTCTGAGCACCTTGGCAAGTGCTTGTCAGCCACTCATACACAGGCCCACCTCACTTTACTGCACTTCACTTTACTGCATGTTTGACAAATTGAAGGTTGTGGTAAACCTGTACCCAGCAAGTCTTGGCGTTATTTTTCCAACAGTGTGTACTCACTTCATGTCTTGGGGTTAGATTTTGGTAATTTTTGCGGGATTTCAAACTTTTTCATTATTATCTGTTATTGTTATCAAACTTTTTCTTTTTCTTTTTTTTTTTTTTTTTTCCAGACAGTCACTCTGTTGCGCAGGCTGGAGTGCAGTGGTGTAGTCTTGGCTCACTGCAACCTCCATCTCCCGTGTTCAAGCAATTCTCCTGCCTCAGCCTCGCAAGTAGCTAGGATTACAGGCATGCACCACTACACCCAGCTAAATTTTGTATTTTTAGTGGAGACGGAGTTTCACCATGTTGGCTAGGCTGGTGTCAAACTACTGGCTGCAAGTGATCCATCTGCCTTGGCCTCCCAAAGTGTTGGGATTACAGGCATAAGCCACTGTGCCCAGTCAAACCTTTTCATTATTATCTGTTATTGTGATCAGTGATCTTTGATGTTACTATTGTAGTTATTATTGAATACCATAAACTGCACCCGTATAATACAGGAACTTAACTGATAAATGTCTACAATCTGACCAGCCATTCCCCCATCTCTCTCCCTCTCCTTGGTCTTCCCTAGTCCTTGAGACACAACAATATGGAAATTAGGCTAATTAATAACCTTACAGTGACTTTTAATTAAGTGTTCAGATGAAGGGAAGAGCTGCACATCTCTCATTTTAAACCAAAAGCTAGAAATGATTATACTTAGTGAAGAAGGCATGTTGAAAGCTGAGACAGGCTAAAAGCTAGGCCTCTTGCACCAAAATAGTTAGCCAAGTTGTGAATGCAAGGGAAAAGTTCTTAAAGGAAATGAGAAGTGCTACTCCAGTAAACCCACAAGTGATAAGAAAGCAAAACAGCCTTATTGCTTATATGGAGAAAGTTTGACTGGTCTGGATAGAAGATCATACCACCCATACATCCCCTTAAGCCAAAGTGTAATCCAGAGCAAGGCCTTAACTCTCTTCAATTCTGTAAAGGCTGAGAGAGGAGAGGAAGCTGTAGAAGAAAATTTTGAAACTAGCAGAGGTTTATTCATGAGCTTTAATAAAGGAGAGAAGCCTTCTCCACAACATAGAAATGCAACGTGAAGCAGCAAGTTATCTGGAAGATCTAGCTGAGATAATTGATGAAGGTGACTATACTAATATACTAAATAATGGATTTTTAATGTAGATGAAACAGCCTTCTACTGGAAGAAGATGCTGTCTAGGACTTTTATAGCTAGAGAGGAGAAATCAGTGCCTAGCTTCAAAGCTTCAGAGGATTGGCTGACTGTAGTTAGGGGCTAACAGAGCTGGTGACCTTAAGTTGAAGCCAGTGCTCATCTACTGTTCTAAAATCATAGAGCCCTTAAGAATTACGCTAAATCTACTGTGCCTGTTCTCAGTAAACAGAACAACAAAACCTGATGAGAGCACGTCTGTTGACAGCATGGTTTACTGAACATTTTAAGCTCTTTGAGATCTACTCAGAAAAAAAGTTTCATTTCAAAATATTACTCACTGACAGTGTAACTAGTTGTCCACAAGCTCTGATGGAGAAGAACAAGGAGATTAATATTGTTTTCATGCCTGCTTAAATAATATATCCATTCTTCAGCCCATGGATCAAGGAGTAATTTCAACTTTCAATTCTTACTATTTAAGAAATACAGCAGGGCATGGTGGCTCATGCTTGTAATCTCGGTACTTTGGGAGGCCAAGGTGGAAGGATCACTCAAAGCCAGGAGCTCGAGACCAACCTGGGTAACAAAACAAGTCCCTGTTGCTACAAAAAAAAATTTTTTTTGAATTAGCTGGTCATGGTGGCATGTGCCTGTAGTCCCAGCTACTTGGGAGGCTGAGGCGGGAGGGTCACTTGAGTCCAGAAGTTAAAGGCTACAATGGAGACCCTGTCTCAAAGAAAGGAAGCAGGGAGGGACATATGCTGTAGCTGCCATAGATAATGATTCCTCTGATGGATCTGGGCAAAGTGAATTGAAAACCTTCTGGAAAAGATTCACCATTCTAGATGCCATTAAGAACGTTCGTGATTCATGGGAGGAGGGTGAAATATCAACATGAATAAGAGTTTGGAAGAAGTTGATTCCAACCCTCATGGATGACTTTGAGAGGTTCTAGACTTCAGTGCTAGAAGTTACTGCAGGTGTAGTGGAGATAGCAAGTGAACTAGAATTAGAAGTGAATCTGAAGATGTGACTGATTTGCTGCAACTTTTTGATAAAACCTGAACAGATGAGGAGTTGCTTCTTGTGGATAAGCAAAGAAAGTGGTTTCTTGAGATGGAATTGACTCCTGGTGAAGAATTGATGACTTTAGAATATTACATAAACTTAGTTGATAAAGCAGCAGCAGGGTTTGAGAGGATTGACTCCAATTTTGAAATAAGTTCTAGTGTGGGTAAAATGCTGTCAGACAGCATCCTATGCTACAGAGACATCTTCAGTGAAAGGAAGAGTTAGTCGGTGTGGCAAACTTCATCAGTCTTATTTTAAGAAATTGCCACAGCTACCACCCTGATCCGTCAGCAGCCATCAACATCGAGGCAAGACCCTCTGTCAGCAAAAAGATGATGATTTGCCGCAGGCTCACATGATTGTAGCATTTTTAGCAATAAAGCATTTTTAAATTAAGGTATATGCATATTATCAGACATAATGCTACTGCACACTTAATAGACTACAGTGTTAACATAACTTTTGTAGACACTGGGAAATAGAGATGGTCTGGAACCTAACCCGCAGTATCTCTGAGGTATGCCTGCATCTTCATTTATAATATGTCCTTCACATCTTTTGCCCTTTTTTATTATTTTATTTGTTGATCTTCTTTTATGGAGTTGTCAGAGCTCTTTATTATTCTGTTTACCAGTCCTTTCTCAGATGTATGTATTGTAGGTATTTTTTTTCCCAGTCTGTGGCCTGCCTTTTAATTTTCTCAGTGGTGTCTTTCAAAGAACAGAAGTTTTTAATTTTTCCGAAGTTCAGTTTATCAATTTTTCTTCATGTTTATCTACCATGTGGTATTAAAGAAGAAAGCAATATGTATAAGAATAGCTGGTTCTTCCATAATTAATGTTTAATAACCCCATTATTCTCAGAAGGCATCTGTCTTTGCACATCTCACCTGCTGTTCCACCAAGAAAGTTGCACACTTAGCAGCAGCTGGCCTAACCTATTTTTCTCCTTGCTCTCCACAGGGTGCCATGACTCCCGGAATCCCTATCTTTAGTCCAATGATGCCTTATGGCACTGGATTGACCCCACAGCCTATTCAGAACACCAATAGTCTGTCTATTTTGGAAGAGCAGCAAAGGCAGCAGCAGCAACAACAGCAGCAGCAGCAGCAGCAGCAGCAGCAACAGCAACAACAGCAGCAGCAGCAGCAGCAACAGGCAGTGGCAGCTGCAGCCGTTCAGCAGTCAACGTCCCAGCAGGCAACACAGGGAACCTCAGGCCAGGCACCACAGCTCTTCCACTCACAGACTCTCACAACTGCACCCTTGCCGGGCACCACTCCACTGTATCCCTCCCCCATGACCCCCATGACCCCCATCACTCCTGCCACACCAGCTTCGGAGAGTTCCGGGATTGTACCGCAGCTGCAGTGAGTACTTGGTGTTTTATGTTTCCTCTCACTTAGGAGTCCCTTTGAGTTGTGTTCCTGCTCTGTTTTCAGATGGATCCTTTTATTAAGGGAGGGAGTGGCACTAACAGTAATTGTGTATCAGAATTTGCTTTATCTCACACTTGGGAAAGGGAAGCAAAGCTCTTAGTCAGTGTCCTCAGTAAAAGGCTCTTAACAGGTTTAGAAATGTGGTCATTTGGCCGGGCGCGGTGGCTCACGCTTGTAATCCCAGCACTTTGGGAGGCCGAGGCGGGTGGATCACGAGGTCAGGAGATCGAGACCACGGTGAAACCCCGTCTCTACTAAAAATACAAAAAATTAGCCGGGCGTGGTGGCGGGCGCCTGTAGTCCCAGCTACTCGGAGAGGCTGAGGCAGGAGAATGGCGTGAACCCGGGAGGTGGAGCTTGCAGTGAGCCGAGATTGCGCCACTGCACTCCAGCCTTGGCGACAGAGGGAGACTCCGTCTCAAAAAAATAAAAAAATAAAAAAAAAAAAAAGAAATGTGGTCATTTGTGTTTACATACCTGAGCCAATAAAATTTAATCTTTCACTGTTGTTATTATTATATTATAGGCATTTCCCTGTATCTGATATCGCTAAATCACAATGTTATGTAGTCTCTTTCCCTTATGCTATTTTAGGTCTTTAGTCACAATATCAGTATAATTTCTGGTAGTTCTTGTTTTTTGTTTTTACCATGGGGGCTGCATATAATCTTTGAAGGTTTGTGTCCTTCCCACAAAATGAGGATGACTGTTCTTGTCGTAAATGGATTTTTCTACCTAAATGAAGTGGGTTCTATATGTAACAGTGTAGTAGGGGTAGGAAATAATTTCATCTTCCTGAAAAACCAGCAATATTTCCAAATAATCCCAGTCAATAAGAAGTGTATAGCTTTTCATTTTAGAAAGCTTATGACCAAATTAAAAGGTTACTTGCAGTCTCTGCATCTCATCTCAGTTTTCTTGTACAGATACCTTCCTCCTTCATACTCCCTTTAGATCTAGTATTTCCTATTTGCATTTATTCACCTTGTTACATATATGGTTGTTGTTTATAAGCTATCTCTGATCATTTTTGGAACTAAGTGTGTGTAATCGTGGATGCTGACTTTCACCCAAAGACCTAAATCTTGCCTCCACAATTTTGTTTGACCCCACACACAATTTTAAAAACAGAGTAATTTTAGTGATTTTAGAGAGAGCCCTTTTTAGCTCACCCTTGTCTATACCGCTCCCATGCGTCCAGCATGCTTGTCTGACTCCCAGGAATATTTAAGTTTGCATTTCTGATTTAAATAATAAATTATAAATAGTACAGTCAGGTGTTTGTTTCTTGCCAGTGCCTTTGTTGTTCTGATACTCCCCAGAGCATCCAGTCATCCCCATTCCTGAATTTCCACTATCTACTAAGAACCCTCCTGGGTGGTAATTCAGTGCCCTCTCAATCTTGTAGGCTTAAGAGGGATTAAGGTAAATATTTAATTAATGAAAATATATAAGAATACATTTAACAATTATGTGACTAAAGTTGTGATAGACATACTAAAATCTACTTGATATAGTTCATAAGTGGACAAATGCTAAAGGCAGATGTGTATACAACGGTGATTGGAAGGAAATAAGATGATATGGAAACGAAAACATTCATTGTGTGGATCAACCTAATTGGCTTTACAGTTGTGTATCATAGACTGCCATTCTCTTTTGAAAAAAATTATGAGCCATCAAGTTTTCAAAAGTATTGCCTTTTGACAGTACAAGACAAAGAACCAGGAGCAACAATGAGCTAAAACCTCTTTGAACCTACGTCTTTGAAATCTGGACTCGATATTCTTGGGATGCTGATTTCCAGGGCCATGCCAGACAGTTGTTGAGCAGTTAATTGCATTCAAAGGGCATTGCCCATTTCAAGTATATATACTTTCATAAGCAGAAAAATGTACAATGAAAATGTGGATTTGTTTAAATTTTTATTAAAATTTCTAATAGAGTTGCTTTTTAGTATGTCTTTATTCTTGTATAAGTTATTCATTAAATGATTTAAGAACACTGAGAAATGAAAGGGGTCAGTGGACCCAGATGCTTCCGTTTATCCTTATTTACTGAGAGTTAATTAGAAGAGAAAGCAGGGTTTTGCTTTTTTTTTTTTTTTTTTTTTTTTGCTAAAGACACTTAGCTCTTGTTTTTCAAAAGATACTTACTTTGAGAGAACTGGGCAGTTCATGCCTGCTTGTTTTCATTATAAATAGCGACTTAGGAGTAGGGTGGTGGTGGTGGCTTTTCAGAGCTCACAGATGAGAATTGAGTTTGTCTGTAAGAAGGCTAAGGGCAGGCTCTGGAGACAGACAGACTCAAATCCTGGCTCCTCCACTTGGGAGCCATTGCATCCTGAGCAAGGTGCACTACCTTTAAGCTTCAGCTTATTTATCCAAATGTGTGAATACTGGTAACTTCTACCTCAGTGCATTATAAGTATTAAATGGAATAATCTATCTAAAATGCTCAACATGTGCATGATACTTGTTAAACAATAAATGTGAGCAATTAAAAAAAATTAAAGCCTGGTTGAAATAATGAGATGTCTGCATAATTTCTAACACCTCATCCAATGAAAGTTAAGTAATTTAAATAGTTGTGTTTTCTTTTTAAATTTCTTACAGAAATATTGTATCCACAGTGAATCTTGGTTGTAAACTTGACCTAAAGACCATTGCACTTCGTGCCCGAAATGCCGAATATAATCCCAAGGTTAGATTTAATGGATTTCTTTTTTTTTTTCTTTTTTGTCTTTGCCATGTCTCTGTATTTTAATGTATTTCACGCTGTATAACAAATGTCTGTAGATCAGGCCAGGCACAGTGGCTAATGCCTGTAATCCCAGCACTTTGGGAGGCTGAGGAAGGAGAATTGCTTGAGCCAAGGAGATCAACACCAGCCCAGGCAACATGGCAAGACCTTGTCTCTTAAAAAAAAAAATCGGCCGGGCTTGGTGGCTCACACGTGTAATCCCAGCACTTTGGGAGGCCGAGGCGGGCAGATCATCTGAGGTCAGGAGTTCAAGACCATCCTGGCCAACACAGTGAAACCCCGTCTCTACTAAAAATACAAAAATTTGCCGAGAGTGGTGGCATGCGCCTGTAATCCCAGCTACTTGGGAGGCTGAGGCAGGAGAATCACTTGAACCTGGGAGGCAGAGGGTGCAGTGAGCGGAGATTGCGCCATTGCATTCCAGCCTGGCAACAGAGCGAGACTCCGCCTCAAAAAAAAAAAAATCTGTATATCAAAGAGTTTGTGTTATGCTTATTCCTTGACACCAACAAAATGAAGATCTAAAGTAAAATGTGCATTGTTTTGTATCTTTTATTGAGTGTCTGTGATATAAGAATCCCTGGGAATACAGCAGTCTATAAAATAAGCTAAGTTATATATATATTGTATTGGGATCATGTGAAGAATTTTGTATAAGTATAGGGATGATGTTTGCCAGCTATAGTAGGCAAAGTAACTTGGATAAACATTAGCTGGGTTGAGAGAAGTGTTAAGTAATGGACTTAGCGTGCATTTTAAAATGCTTGAAACATAATGCCTAAGATCTGAAAGATAGCTAAGGGTCTGAAAATCACTTTTTAACCACTCATAATGAGTCTGTATGACATGTGCCATTCTAAGAATTAATCTTTCATCTATTATAATCACATTTACTTGAATACAAATATAAAGTAGAAACAGAAGCACTGGTGTTTATTGAGAACATAACCAAATTTTGCAAACATTTCTCTTGATGGAATGCTCATGTGAAAGAACATACAGATCTTGGTATAACTTGGTAGTCACAATTGATTATTTTCTGCTCCTTATGCAAAGGAATATTTGTTACATGTGGTGTATGCAAATCCTTTACAGATATACAGAAATACAGGACAAATATTTTGATAACTAGATGTACTATGTCTTTCCTACCAGTTGTGATTTTTTGTCAATGGGTAGTTCTCCTAACAAAATTGAGCAGTTTGGCATGACCTCACTAATTATTCTCTCTGACCATTTTAGCGGTTTGCTGCAGTAATCATGAGGATAAGAGAGCCACGAACCACGGCACTGATTTTCAGTTCTGGGAAAATGGTGTGCACAGGAGCCAAGAGGTAGCCGTAAGAAATTCATTCTTCTGGCCTATGGGTTATGAATGAAAAGGTGATATCTCATTGTTTTTAGGTTATTAGGTTAGCACTTTAACATGTTATTATTGCTTTCTTATAAAAACCATTTTAATAAGATTCTATTAATTTTATTTTTATTTATTTATGTATCATTTGATTCTATTAATTTTAGATAGCAGTGATTTCATTTTCTTAAAAATTAGATATGGGCAGGCGTGGTGTCTCACCAAGGCGGGCAAATCACTTGAGGCCAGGAGTTCGAGACCAGCCTGGCCAACACGGTGAAACTCCATCTGTACTAAAAATACAAAAATTAGCCAGGCGTGGTAGTGGATGTCTGTAGTCCCAGCTACTTGGGAGGCTGAAGCATGAGAATCGCTGAAATCTGGGAGGTGGAGGTTGCAGTGAGCTGAGATCATGCCACTGTACTCCAGCATGGGAGACAGAACAAGACACTTTCTCCAGAAAAAAAAAAAAAAAAAAAATTAGGTAAGCTGTAATACAACATCAGAACTATTAATAAAATTCCCTTTATATGAAAAATGTTGTAAATAACACAAATACATCTTGAAATGGAAGAAAAATGATAAGAATGAAAACACTTCTAAGCTAATGCTGTAAGGGCTTTGCAGACCTTATTGGGCCTGGCAGCGTGACAGCACCACGTGTTGGCCGCAGAAACCTGCCGTCTCACTGGAACTAGCTTTCATTATGAGTGTTTGAGTTGTGCAGATCTTAAGGAATGCACCCATATTATAAAATGTCATTGCCTATATTCTCCATCTGAAGTGATCCTGTCTGAAGGTTAGTGCTCTGGGGACCTGACTATTCTAAACAGAGCTCATATACCTGGTAGGAGTCAAAAACTAGGGGGAAAATTAGTGACATTAGCTTCATAAATGAACTGAACAAATAAACTAAAACTTTTTTTTTTTTTTTTTTTTGAGATGGAGTCTTGCTCTGTCACCCAGGCTGGAGTGCAGTGGCGCAATCTCGGCTCACTGCAAGCTCTGCCTCCTGGGTTCACGCCATTCTCCTGCCTCAGCCTCTCCGAGTAGCTGGGACTACAGGCGCCCGCCACCACGTCCGGCTAATTTTTTGTATTTTTAGTAGAGACGGGGTTTCACCGTGGTCTCGATCTCCTGACCTCATGATCCGCCCGCCTCGGCCTCCCAAAGTGCTGGGATTACAAGCGTGAGCCACCGCGCTCGGCCACTAAAACTTTTTAAATGAAAGAGTATTAAATGTACCTGGAGGTATCAACACATAGAAGGGGCTGTGGATGTTTTTGCTTATTCTGAAGTTTGAAATTGTCTTTCAGTGAAGGGAATGCCATTGGTGTGGACATTCTGGCTCCTGGTCTCCGAGTTTTTTCAGAATGCAGGACAAGGATCTGTTCTTACCTTTCACTTCCCCTTGGCCACAATATGCAGTAGTAACCTTTTTAATTAAGAGCCTTTTTGTTTGCTTGTTTTCCCCTGCATGGAACATCAGAAACTTTTGGTTTATCAAGGCAAGCTTTTCATGCAGCATTTAGCCTTTTTGTCCCAGAGCATCTGAAAACTGAATATTGTATATCTAGTTGGATGACTATTTCATCAAGACAAGAAACCACCAATAAATTTACCTGAAAATTAAAAGCATAGCATATATATGTATGCTTGATTTTTGTTCTTCCTGATCCCCTGCATCTGATAGTCTTTTAACGGTAATATTTTCACATTCTTTTTTTTTGTTGTTGTTGTTTTTGAGATGGAGTCTCACTCTGCGCCCAGGCTGGAGTGCAGTGGGGCGATCTTGGCTCACTACAAGCTCCGCCTCGTGGGTTCATGCCATTCTCTTGCCTCAGCCTCCCGAGTAGGTGGGACTATAGGTGCCCGCCACCATGCCCGGCTAATTTTTTTGTGTTTTTAGTAGAGACGAGGTTTCACTGTGTTAGCCAGGATGGTCTCGATCTCCTGACCTCATGATCCGCCTGCCTCAGCCTCCCAAAGTATTGTGATTACAGGTGTGAGCCACCGTGCCCGGCCTGCCTGCCTGCCTTCCTTTTTCTCTTTTCTTTTTTTCTCTTCTCTTCTTTCTTTCTTTCCTTTTCTTTCTTTTTTTTTTTTTGGCAGAGTCACCTAGGCTGGAGTGCAGTGGCACATTCTTGGCTCATTGCAACCTCCACCTCCCAAGTTCAAATGATTCTCTTGCCTCAGCCTCTCAAGTAGCTGGGATTACAGGTGCCTGCCACCACGCCTGGCTAATTTTTGTATTTTTAGTAGAGATAGGGTTTCACCATGTTGACCAAACTGGTCTCGGAACTCTTGACCTCAGGTGATCTATCCGCCTTGGCCTCCCAAAGTGCTTGGGATTACAGGTGTGAGCCACCACACTTGGCCCACATTCTGCTTTTCTTATGTAAGCTCTGAACTGCTAAGTCATAGTTTTATTCAACAAATGACATAGGAATGTCTATTCATGAGTCTTGGTATAAAAGAGGATAGAATTAGTGAATACATTGTTCAATAATAAATCTCATCAACATTTTCTGATCAAAATGAAGTTTGTTAATTTTCTTCTCAGTAGAAATGCATGGGCTAAAATACATAAATAGTGATGATTGATGATGGTGATAATTCACATCCATAAAATCTAGGGCTACAATAATTTGGCGGATTGAAAGGTCATTTTGGCAGGCCCACAGTTTTCTGTCAAGGATCCAGGAATACTTTAGAAGGAATTGTGAATGTCTGTCAGTCTTTTCTCCTATTGAAAGAAGGCTGACCACTTTACACTTTATTAGTTTACTGTTTTGGACTTCTTATAAGTTATTAGTTTAAATAAGTATTTTAGCTGGCTCTGAGTATGAATAACTCACTTTTTTCCTTTCCCTAGTGAAGAACAGTCCAGACTGGCAGCAAGAAAATATGCTAGAGTTGTACAGAAGTTGGGTTTTCCAGCTAAGTTCTTGGACTTCAAGATTCAGAACATGGTGGGGAGCTGTGATGTGAAGTTTCCTATAAGGTTAGAAGGCCTTGTGCTCACCCACCAACAATTTAGTAGGTAAGTCTGAAATGTATTATGATTGCTCTTGGCAACAGTTCATTTATAATCTAAACATGTTCAGAATAAAACACCTGCAAAATATTCAGTATATGAGAACAGTTGACATGGTTATAGTTGTATGTATTCTTGCATTGTCTTCCTGATGTTCTCAGTCATATTTATCACCCTTACCAGCCTCTGCTTCCCTTAGCACTTAGCGGTACCCATAACTCCCCTTTACTGGAATGAATTTGATTCTACATCTGTATGTTTTATCATTTTATTGCTGAATACACTTGGAATGCATGAATTGAACCTAACCTTTTGTATCAATTTTTTTTCCCAGTTTGGATCTTCTCTTTTAGTCAACATTGTGTCAGATCTACCAGCAAAGTGTGAAGTTGAGCCATAGGAACAACTTTCTATTATCTTCCCTGCTACTTGCAGGTGAAGACTCACAGGCAGGCAGCCCTGTCCACCTCACTGCTTCATCTCATGGTCTTCTGGTGTCTGTTCACAGGCACATTAGTTATGTGTGCCCCTTGGGCTCACTTGGTTCCTCCTGCCCTGGGCCTTTGCACTTGGCTGCTTTTATGCCTAGTACACTCATTGCCCTTTTCACCTAGGAAGCTCCCACCTGAGTTCCATATGTCTACCCGTTGCACTCTTCCTCAGAGAAGCCTGTCCTGAATTTTGTCTTAGGTCAGACACACAGAAACAGAGGCATCCTGTTTTCAGTCTCTCTGAACTGAGAAAAATGAGATTACTAGGTTTAGAAGAATATGTACCAGGCCTGGCCTGGTGGCTCACGCCTGTAATCCCAACACTTTGGGAGGCCGAGGCAGGCAGATCACTTGAGTTCAGGAGTTCAAGACCAGCCTCGCCAACATGGTGAAACCCCGTCTCTACTAAAAATTCAAAAATTAGCTGGATGTGGTGGTACACGCCTGTAATCCCAGCTACACAGGAGGCTGAGGCAGGACAATCACTCGAACCCAGGAGGTGAAGGTTGCAGTGAGCCAAGATCGTGCCACTGTACTCCAGCCCGGGCGACACAGCAAGACTCCGTCTCAAAAAAAAAAGAATATATACCAATAGTCCATTCAGTCAGACAGCTTAATCAGGTATAGGTTAATTCTCAGGCTAGTATATAAGTTTGATTAAATTTCCTGACCACAGTTGACAGCTAGAGAATATTTCACTTTAAGGAGGTGAGATATGATTAAAAGTTAAACTGTCAGTATCGGATCTTAGAAGTAAGTGATTATTAGGACTGTAATAGTAATTATTAGGACTGTAAAAGTAAAGGATTATTATCTGCATTAGATATCATTATATCTAATGATACAGAGACTGCAGACATAACTACAGGGCTCTTTTTCTTAAATCAGAAAATCCAGATTCAATAGAAATAGGGTAAAGTGATAGGAGGACAAATAGCCTCCCATCCAATGGTTATCAACGGATGACTACAAGTCGGCCTCACTTGCTTTAATTATTCTATCCTTTGATGCTGTTTGAAGAACTGTGCTTTACCTCTTGACTGGTTTGCTTGTTTATTCAGTATTTTTCCTTGTACAGGTCCTGATTGTATCTAAAAGCACACAAAGCTCTTAATTTCTAAACTGTTTTTGCAATTTTCCTTCCAGTTATGAGCCAGAGTTATTTCCTGGTTTAATCTACAGAATGATCAAACCCAGAATTGTTCTCCTTATTTTTGTTTCTGGAAAAGTTGTATTAACAGGTAAGTTATAACAGGAAGTAGTATCTGAAAGTTCGTAAGTGTTTTGAGTATGGCATTTTCTCAGTGCTGAAAAGAAATTTCAGTTTTGGGACAGTGGGCTAGCTTCTTGTACAAAGGCTTCCCACCCAAAGTCTGACGAGAAACCTGTGCACTAAAGGCACAGTGAGAGCAGGGAAGTCTGACCACAGCTCTGCAAGCAGACTTCCATTTACAGTGAGGAGGTGACCATTGCATCGAATAAAAGATGGTGTTTTCACTTGGAATTAGTTATCTGAAGCTTTAGGATTCTTCAGCAATATGATTATGAGACAAGAAAAGAAGATTCAGAAAAGAGTTTAGTTGAAGGTAGCAATTGGGAGAAGAAGATTCAGTTGTTATCATTGCCGTCCTGCTTGATTTATGGCCTGGTTCAGGACCAAGATGAGAAGTGTGAATACATGCCTCTTGAGCTATAGAATGAGACGCTGGAGTCACTAAGATGATTTTTTAAAAGTATTGTTTTATAAACAAAAATAAGATTGTGACAAGGGATTCTACCATTAATGTTTTCATGTGTGTGCCTTAATCTGACTGGGTATGGTGAGAATTGTGCTTGCAGCTTTAAGGTAATAATTTTACCTTCTTAATATGTTAAGTGCCATTTCAGTCTCTCATCTCTACTCCAACTTGTCTTCTTAGGTGCTAAAGTCAGAGCAGAAATTTATGAAGCATTTGAAAACATCTACCCTATTCTAAAGGGATTCAGGAAGACGACGTAATGGCTGTCATGTACCCTTGCCTCCCCCACCGACTTTTTTTTTTTTTTTAAACAAATCAGTTTGTTTTGGTACCTTTAAATGGTGGTGTTGTGAGAAGATGGATGTTGAGTTGCAGGTTGCGGCACCAGGTGATGCCCTTCTGTAAGTGCCCACCGCGGGATGCCGGGAAGGGGCATTATTTGTGCACTGAGAACACCGCGCAGCGTGACTGTGAGTTGCTCATACTGTGCTGCTATCTGGGCAGCGCTGCCCATTTATTTATATGTAGATTTTAAACACTGCTGTTGACAAGTTGGTTTGAGGGAGAAAACTTTAAGTGTTAAAGCCACCTCTATAATTGATTGGACTTTTTAATTTTAATGTTTTTCCCCATGAACCACAGTTTTTATATTTCTACCAGAAAAGTAAAAATCTTTTTTAAAAGTGTTGTTTTTCTAATTTATAACTCCTAGGGGTTATTTCTGTGCCAGACACATTCCACCTCTCCAGTATTGCAGGACAGAATACATGTGTTAATGAAAATGAATGGCTGTACATATTTTTTCTTTCTTCAGAGTACTCTGTACAATAAATGCAGTTTATAAAAGTGTTAGATTGTTGTTATGATACCTTGTAAGAGTCATGTGATCATACTGTTTTCCACAAAGTTGTATTTGAGATATAATGCCTGAAACCATTTTGGTGTTTGTTTCAGTCAATATTTCATTGTATGCTGCAATGAAAACAGATTAATGATCTGAGAACTCACAGTTGCTCGGGAAATGTGTATTTATTACCTTCCATATATTGAGCAACTCCTGTTTTCTAGGTATTTTGCATACAGTGCCTGGAATCCTCACAAAACTTCAGTTAGGTTGTGTTCCTCTGTTGGAGGTGAGGAGATAAGGGCCCCAGCTGAGGGACTTGGCTAAGGTTACACGGCTAGTAAGTGGTAAAAATGAGTGAGTCCTTCAGGTGTAGAAGCTGGTGCCCTATCCACAGGCTGCCAACTCTGCAGTAACTTTTTTTTGCTTGTTTTGCAGTTTTTTTCTCATGGACTATCAGGTGGACATTTGTGGGTTCTTAGGTTTTATTGTTAGGGTGGTTTTTTTTTTTTTTTTTAAATTGTAAAAGTACATCTTCAGCTGATTCAGAGGAATAAAATCAGAAAGGGGAGGTCCTTCCTTCCTTTCTCTTCTGCCTCTTTCCCCAAGATAATGACCAGATTAGTGGGTATCTTCTAAGCTCTGTTCTGTCTGTCCTCTGGGCATGGCATTTGATCCCATTTTTGGAAAAAAAAAATGATAATACATTCAATTTTATAGCTTTCCCTTTTTTCAGTCAATATATCATAAACCTATTTCCATGACTGGGAATCTAGGATACTCTTCTTAGGTACCTTCACTTACTGAGCTATTCCTGTAATTATGGTCATTTACATGACCTCCAGTTTTTCAATATCATAAACAGCGCTGCAGGGAATATCCTTGTATGTGTATTTTTTGGATGAGTGCAGGTATTCATGTAGTAAACTTTCCTAGAAGAGGAACTAAAGACTATACATTCTGAGTTTTTTAATCAGTTGATACCAGATTGCAGTCCAAAGAGAACGGTGTATGAAATGCCCTTTTCTTGCATTTCCCAATCATTAGTGATGCCAATAATGTATGGATTAATTGGAAAGACATATTCCAATATTATCTCCTATCTAAGAAAGAAGTATCTCTTCATGTATGCAGGTCTTATGTTCCTCAGTAAAGTTTTATAATTTTTTTCACACAGGGCTTTTATATTTCATAAGTTATTACTTCCTTAATTCCTAAGTATATTGTCATTTCTGTTTTATTACTGGAAGTTTTTAACACTTTAAAATTTATTGTTAATATTTTTCTCATTCCAAGTTTACTGAACTATTACTGCTGATTTAGTTGATTGCATTGAAAGTTCTAGGCATGTAATCATCTGTAAATAGTAATTTTATGTTTTCCTTTCCAACATTTATTTTTCCTATCAGTGCCTAGGACTTTAATGTATATAACTTAAAAAAAATCATCTCTTACAGTTGTAGCTACAGATACAGGAAACCCAACAAATGTATAGCATAATGTATTATTCAAAGGCAGACACCCTTGCAGCCACCAACCAGGTCAAGAAACAATTTTGCTATCTGTCTTAGAAGCCCCTCCTTATGGTTCTATCCAGACACACACTCCTGGCTTCCCTCAAGTAGTAACTATTATCCTGACTCTCACGCATTTAAAGATAATTGAAGTTCCTTGTCCATTTCTTTTCTTTCCAATTTACAGGCCATTTAATGTTTAGAGCTTCTCATAGTCTGGGGTTTGCTAGTTGGAAATTCATGGTGTAGCTTCCCTATTCTCTATTTCCTGCATATTGGAAGCTGCTGTATAATTCCTAGATCTATTAATTCATTAGTGGGTTGCAAAATGACATTTTACTCATTTCTTTTTCATTTATTAATTTGAATACTTTTATAAAGTGTTGTGCTCCATATAGCAGGATAAATACTTGCTTCTTTCCCCTTTTAAGTTTTCAAGATAAAATGAGTTCATATTAATATGTCCAATTCAAAGCTCATGGGTTTTTATTTAACCAATTCTATATCCAATTCAAATCCAAAGCTCACAGGGTTTTTATTTAACCAATTCTATATCCAATTCAAATTCAAAGCTTATAGGGTTTTTATTTAACCAATTCTGTATTATACTCTTTCTTCTACACTGAGAATTTTTAATTCTTAAAGACATAGGGGATGAGGAATTAGAATATCCCGTAATTACTCATTTACGTATATACTTTATCATTACTTTATCTGTTATATGTGCAATTTTTTTGAGACACGGTCTCACTCTGTTGCCCAGCCTGGAGTGCAGTGGCACAATCATGGTTTGCTGCAGTCTCAAACTCCTGGGCTCAAGGGATCCACCTCAGCCTCCCGACAAGCTAGGACTACAGGTGCACACCAACACACCCAGCTAATTTTTTTACTTTTTGTAGAGACAAAGTCACTCAACTGTTGCCCACGCTGGTCTTGAACTCCTAGGCTCAAGCCATCCTTCCACCTCCACCGTAACATTCTTTTTTTTTTTTTTTTTTTTTTTTTTTTTTTTTTTTTTTTTGAGAAGGAGTCTCGCTCTTTCACCCAGGCTGGAGTGCAGTGACGCGATCTCGGCTCACCGCAGGCTCCGTCCCCCAGGGTTCACCCCATTCTCCTGCCTCAGCCTCCCACGTAGCTGGGACTACAGGCGCCCGCCACCTCGCCCGGCTAATTTTTTTGTATTTTTTAGTAGAGACGGGGTTTCACCGTGTTAGCCAGGATGGTCTTGATCTCCTGACCTTGTGATCGGCCCACCTCGGCCTCCCAAAGTGCTGGGATTACAGGCGTGAGCCACCACGCCCGGCCACTCCATAACATTCTTAAGAGTAACAAAAATACTATCACCCGTATGATTGCCAAAAACACTTAAAACTTTTTTCTTTTGCTGTGATATCTGAAATTGTCAAAGGATATTCAGTATCTGAAATAAAAAGGCAAAGCTGAATATGCTGCTTTCTACAGCAGAGGAGAGCTGCTGTGGCTGGACAGTATCTGAACCAAGGAGATCTTAAAATTTTTTAGGTGTTGAGAAATGGTGGATGCATGGACTGGCACCGTCTGTGGAGCCATGATTATGTAGGTGAGACTTGCTCATTATCTTGTAGTGTTTTAAAATGTCTTCACATTTCTAAAGGCAACTTGCTTAATGCATTTTTTAATTTAAATTTTTTATGTTGTACAGTTTATTTTAAATATAGTTGCTATTTTTTAACACAGATGCCAAGTCAGTGCTGTCAGATTTTCTTTCTGGTGATTTGGACCAGTTTGTCTCCCTCTTGATATATCCGTCCCAAATGGAAAGGCCCTGTAAACTGTTATGTTCATTTCCAGAGGTTGACTGGGATATACACCAGTGACAGCTTGCCTGCGCACGCCAAAATACCTGCAAGAATGTCCACATCATCTGGTGATGTCCCCAAGTAACAGTTTTTACCATAGAAAGACTGTAACATGTTTGCTTTAAAAGCCCTTAGCAGTCGTAACGTACTTACACATTCTGCCTATGAGGAGTAATACATAATTTTAGATATGAAGGCCCCACGAGTCCAGGTTTCCTTACGCCACTGTGCTTCCTACTAAGTGTTGGGACCAACTCTTGTCACTAGTTGATGACAACTTACTCCAGTAGCCACAGGCTGTGACACCATAGTTCTAGGTGATTCTCATAGATTTATCCATCCCAGGTTCGAAACTAGTATCCTCTAGCTCTTAAGTAGCTGATAACCTCCCCATGGGAGAAACTCCATACTGCGGTTTCCCATATGGTGTTATGTATAACTATCTTACGCAATTAATACAAATTGCATATATATACTTACATAATATGGACTACTAGGACAGAACTTTCTAAATTACAAATAAAATAGCCAAGTAGACAATTACATTAGCAAATGATGTTACCTATGAAAATGTGAGGATTTATGGTGGCAATGCATTGCAGTTAACAGGGATGTGTTAGGGGACAATGTGAGCCAATGTAGATTAAGGAAATAAGCCTGAGAAATTTATCAGAATTAGCCGTCAGTATTCAAGCACTGATCAACAGCAATGTGTCCAATGTGTCTTTAGGGCAGGCATCACTGGTGCTGAGAGAACTGGGAATTGTCAATTTTGAGCTGCTAGGGGATGGAAGAAACCTTAGTGTAGTCTTAGGAGCCACTTGCTTAAACAAATGTATCAGAAACATAATAGGCCAAGGGTCAGCCCTTTGAAAACTGACTTCAGGGCCTTCCTTTCCTCAGGCTGCTGCCTCCTAAGCCAGACCCTTATTTTGGCTTACATTCCCTAACCCTTGTATATGCGATAGGGAACCTGTGTACAATGCTTGACATGGAAAGGGAAGACCATCGCCTTTTGCCTTTCAGTGTCTCATCTGTAAGCAGGGCCGCTGGCTGACCAAGATCAGTTCTGAAGGTAGAGCCTCTTTAAATTCCAGTTCTGTGATCACAAAGCCACTGTTGTTCCTGATCCTGCCAACTGTGATACTGCTGCTTCAGGATTACTGGGTTTCCTGTCCATCATACTCACCAACCTGAGGTTTGGTATTTTTCTAATATTCTGGGCTTCCAGTACATTCTAGAGCCTGTGATAATCAGCTAATGATCAGACAAGTTTGTTGGAGTTTTACCTAAGTATTTTTGTGTTTTAAAAAACTTAGGGTGGGAAATGCTCTCAGAATGAGATGGTTTGACTTCATTAGGCACATAACCCATTTTTATTATAAAAAGAAATGCACATATAAGTAGAAAGACCGTTTTAGTTAGTCCCACCATTCGCTGGTAACCAGTGCAGTACATGTACATCTTTGCAGACTGCTGTGCACACATACAAATATTTCTACAAGAATAGGGTCATACCATGAACACCACCTATAATGGTATGTCTGTTGTCAATATAGGTGTTATAATTAAGACTGTGTAGCCTTCCACTGTGGATGTACCAAAATTTATTTAATTCCCTGTCACTGGACACTTTTGTTTCACTAATAAGTAGACACTGTGTAAGCAATCCCTCAACATCTCTGCACCTCTATTTTTGGATAAGTATTTCCTTCGGATAAAATCCCAGAAATTGAATTGCAAGGTATAAAAGATTATTAACATTTTTCAAGGCTTTAAGATGCCTTTACGGTGTATCTGTTACATCCTGCTTCCACACAAATTCTTCTGTATAGCCAGTACCCAAGCTGCAGCTCTCAGCACAGGTGAAGACAGCCAGGATGCCCCAGTCAATGCTCTTGCCCAGTCTGTCAGCCTTCAGGTAGTTTAGGAGCTGAGGCATGACCTGAGAAGAGGGTGACACACAGTTAGAAAGCTACTTCACAGCAGGGAGCACTACTTTTAAGAGACCTTCTCAGCCAGGATGATTATAGGGATCTTGGTCTTTCAATCCTCATACAACAAAGCAGGATTATAGACATCATTATACAATTAACATGTTTAACAATCTAAAACTTCCTTATGACTTCAAAGCCCCTCTCACCTTCTGTTTGGTCTTTTGCATTTGAGAAAGAAGTTCACAAGTGGCTGTTAATGAATTATTTTCATTACTAATATGCCACTCAAAAGGGCTGAGGCTTCTATTTGGGCAACTTTTACTTTGTATCATTGCAGATATTGTTACTCTCGACTCAAGAAACACTAATTACTAGTAATGAATACAGAAAGGACATCTGTCAATGTAGTTATAGAGACCAGAGAGGAATCTTAGAAGTAGTCTAACTGAAAGAGTGAATAGGCAGAATAGCCACCCTGATATGGAATCACTTTATACAAATCCTGTCACCTCAGTTTGCACATTGAGAGCTTTGGCACTAAGAACAAAGCAGAGTTTTGTGTATGGTCCTCATAATTCCTTTTATCCAAAGAAACAAACCAATATGAGTTATGACTTTGGTAAGGTTAGTGAATCCGTAACTCAAGAGCATTCCCACCCTACCCAAATGGATTTTGATGCTAACAAACCCTTTTGGGCATGGGAGGACATTTATCTTTAATGCTTCTATCCATTTGTTCTAACAAATCCACAAACCAAGATTAAACAGTAAAGACTCCTCTCATAAAGTATGGAGTCAAAGACTTTAATTAATGGAACAAGAAAGGAAGGTATAAGTTATTTAAAATAACAAAAATTAACAGAGACACTAATAATAATGACATAACCACACTGGAGGTGGAGAGCAGTGTAGATATCCTCATCGTCACAGAAGTCAGTCAACAGACAGTGTCTGAAAACTAGGAAACAGAAAAAAACAAGACAGTTCCTTCCAGGGAACTAGCCCCAAGGTGAGGCAGGAAACTGATGATTTTCATTATAGGGCACCCTTCTGTACTGCCATGTTGACCCATGTGCACAAATTACCTTGGTGAAGTTTTTAATGTTTAAAAAACAATCATGGTGATTACACACTAAAATGGTCCTTATTTAAGGTCATACCTGGAATTCCAATATTCTCTTGGCACCACAGGGGCAATCTGGAATATCCTTTTCTTGAGGAATATTTTCACCAGAAATCCAGATGGGGGCAATACCTCTACCATATCTAAGAATCTAAAATCAATGAAGACCATGTTCAAATAATCAATACCTTACCTAAAAGTTTCCAATGGTAACATGCTATCTACTCCATGAATGTTCCTCCTCTTGATGTAGCACTGACCCAAAAGGCATGTCACAGTTCCGCCATCAGACCTGGCTATGCCAGTGTGCCATTAATGCCTTCTCAATCACCTCAAAGTGATTATTTCAGCTTATCTGACTCAGAGGGCATCAAAGTATATTTCCCAGATGATGCTTTTACTACCTAATGTTGGAATCTTAATCCTATGAATATATTGTGAAGGGACTAAGAATGAGCCTCTGCTCTGATTGCAGAATTCTGCCCAGAGTCTGTGCCTATCTTCATAGTTAAAAAATTTTAGGAGGGACAAATACCAAGTGAAACGTAGTGTTTTGAAAACTACTACAAACATAAGTAAATTTCACTGTAATAAGCTTCCTACAGCAACTGAGTGGTTTTCTGTATTATGTCTAAAAGCATATGCGTTGCTAAAAACTGCCTTAGTGTTTAAGACCTAGATCTATTCTTCCTATAAACCCCTTGTGTATTTATTTGAACCAGTGACTGGTTTATGGGAATTCAGTTTTCTTTCGTGATTTACGTTTATGGTAGGGGAGGTTAAGGAGAAAATGTTAACATGTCACATTTTACAAGCCAAAGTTACCTGTTGGAAATGTGCAAAAATAACCTTTTTTCTTTTTGGGGAGCGGGGGGCCAATGGTGCCTAAACCTCTGTACTTTAGGCAATATCTCATTCATCTCCCATCCCTGATGCTTGCTTTAGAAAATGAACCCTGTTTGATAAACAGTATAACCTTTAGTCTTTTAGTAACTATTAAATGGATCAGCACTGCAAAACACCTTTCTACATGGCCCATCTGTGTGAGGAACTCCTCTAACAAGATAATAAAAGCCTGCTTGTATAGGCTCCTAAGGAACAGACTAATGTTGCTATGAAGTTATTTCTTCTCACAGATTATACTCATAAAACATGGCCTGAAGAGAACACAGTGAGGAGCTATGAGTTCCACTTTACCTGTTCTGGTTCAAGGGCTATCTGAGTTTTAAACTTCTGAAAAATTTTATCTTCCCTGGATTCATGTTTTGCCATGGAATCCAGTTCTTCCTCAGGTGCTTCACCTGAAAAATCAACGTAACTATTATGAAAAACAGGAGTAATCCCCACAACTTGACAATTCACACATGGAGAGGGGACCCACTTTTAATCAGAAAGCTTTCCCTATTTATTCACTTATTCAAGTTGGACCATCTGAATTTCCAGGTACTCCATGCAACTCTATTATATGGACTTCCATTTAGTGCATCTCCTTAAAGCTTCAAAATTACAGAATGGCCAAGGGCTTAGGACTGCCCAGCACATCACAGGACACCCAACAAATGTGAGCCCTTCTTATCATTAGTATCCTCAGCTGGTAGGCTCACTCACTCAGTCATCAAATGTTCATTTCCGGCCTGGAGCAGTGGCTCATGCGTGTAATCCCAGTACTTTGGGAGGCCGAGGTGGGCAGATCACCTGAGGTCAGGAGTTCAAGACCAGCCTGGCCAACATGGTGAAATTCCGTCTCTACTAAAAATATAAAAATGAGCCAGACGTGGTGGTGGGCGCCTGTAATCCCAGCTACTCGGGAGGCTGAGGCAGGAGAGTCACTTGAACCCGGGAGGCAGAGGCTGCAGTGAACCAAGATGGTGCCACTGCACTCCAGCCTGGGCGACAGAGTGAGACTCCGTCTCAAAAAAAAAAAAAAGTTCATTTCCTTCTCCACATTCCTTCCTGGGATTACAGCCACCCTAAGCCACTGCTGTCCCCAACAGACCCGTGTCTCTGAGTATATCCATTAGTCTTTGTAAGGTACATTAAAATAGAACTGATACACCTTGAGTCAGAGAAGCTAAAATAACTGCTTTGATGAAACGGGAAAGGCACTGATGGTGTTCACTTGCACCATCAGGTCTGATGGAGGAAGTGTAGGATGCCTTCAGATTGATGTTCCATCAAGTATACGTGGAAAGTTTCAGTATAACCGTTAGGACACTGTAAACACTGTTCCCTCAGGCCCTACTGCCTCCTGCCAAGTCTCAGCTAAGACACAACTACCTCCAGGAAGCATTTTTCTTTCTAATTCTCCTTTTATTTTGGAAAATTCTGAACATACACAAAAGTGGAAATACTATAATGAACCGCCACATACCATTAATCAGCTTCAACACTATCAAGTCCAGTGTTTCCTTTCTCTGCCACTTCCAACTCCATTACTCTGAAGTAAATCCCACACATATCACTTCATTCATAATTATGTACCCCTGGAAGGCAAACTCTTTATTTACCAATTTGAAAATGAGTCTGTTCCCAAGTATCCTACAAAGATGATTACTGAGTTTTTTTAGTATCATTTTGAACCCATTAAACATATCTGATGCAGTTAGTGTCCTTGTGGATGTTCAAACTGTCCATCTTTTGCAAGCAGGAGCCTTTTCATGTTGCTTGAGTTCTGACATGGCCCTAGTAATCCTTATCCTTAATCTTTAGTATGACCATGTTCCCACATTATATGAACATTTCCTGACCCAGTTCTGGAATCAACCACCTCTCCAAAGAGCCTGGAGTTCCTTTTAGTACTGATTGTGTCCTTTGGTACGTAGACACAATCAACATTATCTTCCTGCTACACCCAACATCTCAGTTCTCAGTTACACCAACATAATGACTCATTTCCTTGATCCCCAGTACACACACAACCATCTCAAAATCACAGCAACAGTCTAGTAACAACATGTTTATTCAAAATACTAACACTGTTAACGTTCTTTTCATTCTCAGGGTATATTCCACTAGAGATATACTGTCCTATGTTTTGAAGTCACCTAGAGGAGTTCTTAGTGTGGTTATATGACTACATGAAGAGTTTTTTACTTTTGATGATTAGGGACTGCTTTTGAAAACTTACTTTACTCCATAATCTTAAAATACAGAGTTCCACAGTCACATTTACACTAACAAGGCATATTTGAAGTCCAGCTTTCATCCTTGATCCTCCTACTCTAGGGTCTCCCTTCTCCTAAAGGTAAGCATTTTCTTTATCTATCATTTTTATCGTACAGGTATGAACACACGTGTGGCCCCTTCCAGGCAGTCTTCAGTGATGTCACGTGTTCCCATGGCACCTGTATTGTACTCTTATCAGTCATTACATGGACTTTAACTTCCCCAAGTATTATTTGGGCTCCTCCATGAGACTGTGAGCATCTGACCACTGGAGTGTTGTTTCCCATTATATCCCTGTTATCAAGCACAAGGTCAGGCGCAGAGTAAGTCTCAAACATGTTTTGGAAGGTATGACTGGTATGAACTACAAACCAATAAGCTAATGTTTTCATTTTGAGTCTATAAATCTAATTTTGTGGTGGTTTTGTGTATGGCTCAAGGCTCAAATTGTAAAATTTAATATTATGTGACCAAAGAGAGTTATACCCAGAACCTCAATTTCCTCACCTTCAAAATGGGGCAGTTTCTGACTTACTGGTCTGCTGTCACGATTTTAATGAGCTCATGCACAAACAGCCCTTTATATAAGATAAGTGCTGGATAAATGTTGGCTACTATAATAAAATAAGCCTCTAAGATACTTGGTCAGCACGAGTACTACCCAAGAGTATGCACCGTAAGTAAACTGACAAAATTGTGTATCTACAACTGGCCAGATGAAAGAGAAACTTTCAAGGGGCCCTTCTGCATGCCCCACACTGTGCTAGGTACACTATCCCGACCTGAGAAACAGATCTGCGACCCAGAGGAACTTACCAAGCCTCCAGCATCTTGTGCAGCCCTACTCATGGGACCATCTGGATACCCACCCTTGTCTTTACAGGGAGCAGAACACACCTCGTATGTGTCAGAAAACAAAGTCCAGGAAGTATATTTTCACCTGAGGCAATATCTGAAAATTGTATGCTACAGCCTCCAAAGTGAGTCTTCCTCTCAGTACCTCTCTTCTAGACACACTGAGCCCTTTCTTCCAAGCATTATGTTTAACCACTTACTGAATGAAGTCCTGAAACTGCTTACCCATGCTCCCTATAATCTCTGAGTAATCTTCCTTTTCCACAACCTCAGGCATAATCTCATCTTCTGTTTCTATTACAATTTCAAATTCTGGAAAAAGGAAGTTGTGGTCTGGAATTATATGGTCCAGATGATCTGAAACAAAAAGGAAGCACTATTAGTAATCATTTAGTTTTGAAGAAAGTCTAATAATTTGCTGTCTCTAAAGTACTATATTCCTTATAGTTCTGGCATTTTAGATAAAGGGTCATAAATTAAATGCCTATATGGTGACATTATTCAGTGATTCAGACTTCACAGCCTCTTTTTTTTACAAAGGTGTTCCAGGTATGAGAAATTTTGAAGTACTATACCTTTCCTAATTTTACCTTTAAAGTTATCCTGGAAATATCTAGGTTGACAAAGGCGATGAAACTGAAGTGAGACAAAAAAACAAGATTACCCACCTGGTTGTGCACAAGCCTGCTTATGTCCCAGTCTCCAGTCTAGGGTCTGATGCTCCTTGCTGCAGTAATATGCTTTGTGGCATCTGGAGCACGTTTTGGGGCCTAAACAGCCACAAACCCTGCAGAGATGAGCACCAGACTTAAGCTGGAGACACACTGATTCTCCTGTTTCTGGGGGAGGATTCTCAGAAGGTGGCTCATATGAGTAAAAATCGTTTTTCCTGGGTAGTTGATTCCTAAAAACTAAAAAAGAATGCAGAGAAAAGTTTTATCTTCAAACAAAACAGCAATTCACATATTTCATCCTCTACACGTAAAACTGAAAAGACTTCAAAAATAAAATAAAATAAACGAAAGTTTTTGCTTTCAGGGATAAGCTTTTAAAATCCAGAAACTAGATTTCGTCCGGTACACGCAACTGAGTTGCCTCCTAGAGGTGGTTTGAGTTCATCAAATTAATAAGACTGCTCGTTAAGAACGACTGCCAAAAATACGAAAAAGCTACTGGGACCCATCTTTCCAAGACAATTTCTGTTATCTGAATTAACACCATACCTGGTACCCGCTGATTAAAAGCTGGGGGTTACCAATGCGCGTGGGCACAGAAGCTTATGTAGTAAAAATGAGGACATCCCGGAAGGGCCCGGGAAGGGACCTCTGAGGATGAGGCGGCAGCGGTGCTTTCCGCCGTCCCCCTCGTCGCTCCCGGACGGAATTAACGCCGCGCACGCGTCGGAGGCATGGCCCCGTCCCGACCCCGTCTGGCGGCTCACCTCGCAGGCCGGCACAGCACGGCTGCTCGCGGCAGCAGAAGAGGAAGATGCAGCGGTGGAAGGCGTCCGCGCGGCCGGGCAGCGGCGCGTATACCTGCAGCAGGAAGGAGAGCGGGCGGCCGCACAGCTCGCAGGCCAGGGCCCGGGGCCCCGGCAGCCCGGCCGCGCCCAGCCATGCCGGCCGCCCGCCCACCTTGCTGGGGAACTGCTCGCTGCGCAGTCGCCACGCCGGCGCGGACTCGGCGAAGCCCAGCTCCACAGGTCTGGCCCCGGCGACAGCCATGGGGGGCGCCGGCTGGCGTGGGGCGCAGCCCACAGCTGGGTCGGAAGGCGGAAATCGGGCGCCGGGCCGGAAGGCAAGAGGCGGGCACCTTTCCGGAAGACAGGAGGCGGGAACGCGTCTGACGAGAGCGGCCGCAGGACCCATGCGAGGGAACCGGGCAGAGGAAATCTCTCGGCGTTGGCCCCGCCCCTGGCGCCTCTGCTTCGGAGCCGCTTTCCTGGTGCCTCCGGGTGCTCTGGGATGGTTCTGGTCTTTGGGAGAGTCGCAGCTGGTGACGGCGCCCCGCCCACCTCTGCACATGTCCTGCTGTGGGCCTGCGGGTGGCCGCCAGGGAGGCAGAGCCCTCCTCAAACCTTCCCTGCTGGTGACCTCCTCAGGATGTGGGAAACCTGTGCGCTGGCCAAGTGCTACCCAAGAGTAGGCAGTGAAAGATAGTGAAGGTTGAACAGGCAAAGTGAGGGTTGTGAAAGATAAATGAAGGTTGAGCAGGTAAAGTGAGGACCCTACAGTGGAAACCGAGAATCCTATGTGCCTGAGGGTAATGAAGAAGCCTCTGCGCAAGAGTCTTTTCTGTCAGTCTTAAGGTCTCTGCTTTAATGTTAATGCTGGCTTGCTGTGCCTGAATTCCAAGGGAGGAGTGTATAGTGAGGCATGGCCAACCCCCACTTCCCATCGTTGCCTGAACTAGTTTTTCAGGTTAACTTCAGAATGCCCTTGGGCAAGCATAGGGTCCATCAGTGGGTTGGAGGTTTTAGAATTTTACTGTTGGTTTGCAAAGGTCTGAAAGAAACATGTACCTCTGTTCTCTCTAAGGACTTCTACTTAGGAGGTTTCATTTACATAACAGGACCCTGGTTGTCAGCCAGGTCTCCACCCCCATAACCTGTTATGCCACAATACAAACCCCCATTCTGTAACCTCAAGATGGTATATAAGTTTCTGAACCCCATCTGGGGCTTCAGCAAAATCACTCTGGTTCTCCCCCATGCGCATGTTAATAAATTTGTATGCCCTTTTTCCAATTAATCTGCCTTTTGTCAGTTGACTTTTCAGTGAACCTTCAGAGGACAAAAAGGAAGCTTTCCCTTGGCTACTACAGTGGCTTTAATGGAAGTAAAGTCATCAACAACATTTATTTTTGACAAAATCACAGTTTAATTGGCAGTATATTTGTTTTGTTTTTGTTTTATTCGAGATGGAGTCTCACTCTGTCGCTCAGGCTGGAGAGCAATGGCGCGATCTCGGCTCACTGCCCCCCCCCGGCAACCTCCGCCTCCCGAGCAGCTTTTTTTTTTTTTTTTTTTTTTTTTTTTTTTTTTTTTTTTTTTTTTTTTTTTTTGGTCCAGGCGATCTCGGCTCACTGCAACCTCCGCCTCCCAGGCAAGCGATCCTCTTGCCTCAGTCTCCTGAGCAGCTGGAATAATAGGTGTGTGCCAATACACCCAGCTAATGTTCGTATCATTGGTAGAGACAGGGTTTCACCATGTTGGCCAGGCTTGTCTCGAATTCCTGACCTCAGGTGATCTGCCCGCCTCAGCTTCCCAAAGTGCTGGGATTACAGGCATGAGCCACCACATCCGGCATCCATCAATTTAGAAAGTTTATTTCACCAGGGTTAAGGTTGCGCCTGTGACACAGCCTCAGAAGGCCCTGATGACCATGCGCCCTAGGTAATCAGGGTACAGCTTGCTTTTATACATGTTAGGGAGACATGAGACATCAATCAGTATGTGTAAGTTGTACTTTAGTCAGGTAAAGCGGGTCTTGAGGCGGGGCTTCCAGGTCATGAGTAGATAAGAGGCAAAAGATTGCATTATTTTGAGTCCTTGATCAGCCTTCCACTGAATACACAATTTAGTCTGGCTCAGTGAATCATCATTTTTACATAAACAATAGGGGAGGGGAAGCAATCAGATGTGCATTTGTCTCAGGTGCGCCTTAAAGGGATAACTTTGAGTTCTGTCTGTCCTTTATCCACAAGGAATTTCCTTGTGGGCAAATTTTAAGGGAGGTATGTAGCCTCTTATCTTGGCAGGTATCTTATTTAGGAATAGAATGGGAGGCGGGTTTGCCTGACATAGTTCCCAGCTTGACTTTACCCTTTGGTTTAGTGATTTTGTGGTCCTGAGTTTTACTTTCCTTTCACAGAAGTTATACCATAAAAGTAATTGAAGAAAATCACTCCTTTCCCCTTCCCTCAACTGGGCCTTGACCATTTTAAGTAAAACTGGCCTTGAAGGTCAGTTAAAACTTAACTGTGGGCCGGACGCGGTGGCTCACGCCTGTAATCCCAGCACTTTGGGAGGCCGAGGCGGGCGGATCACGAGGTCAGGAGATCGAGACCATCCTGGCTAACAGTGTGAAACCCCGTCTCTACTAAAAATACAAAAAATTAGCCGGGCGTGGTGGCGGGCGCCTGTAGTCCCAGCTACTCGGGAGGCTGAGGCAGGAGAATGGCGCGAACCCGGGAGGCGGAGCTTGCAGTGAGCCGAGATCGCACCACTGCACTCCAGCCTGGGGGACAGAGAAAGACTCCGTCTCAAAAAAATAAAAATAAAAATAAAAAAATAAAACTTAACTGTGAATGTGTATGTTCCTGGGATCTTTTCCAGTGAGAGATCTCTAAGCATCATTCCAAGCTTTTCTATACTAACTGGCCTATTTGTATGTTTGTTATTTTAGGATTCCTTTTGTTCATGTGTATTTTTATTAGGCAATCACCCATTTCCTCTAGATTTCCAGGTTAATAGATTTCTCTTATTGGAATTTTAATTTATCCTCTCTAGTTTTCTACATAATTTTTTTTTCTTTGAGACGAGGTCTCATATGTTGCCCAGGCTGGCCTCAAACTCATGGGCTTAAGCAATCCTCCCACCTTGGCCTCCCAAAGTGCTGGGATTATAGGTGTGAATTACTGTACCCAGCCTAGAATCCTTAGTCCTATATACTTTTGCTGTTTTTTTCATTGCCAACCTGAAATAATAAAAAGGGTCAGAATCCTATAAACCAAAAATAAAATAAGGCCCCCCAACCCTCTGAATGGACTTCCTCCTCTGACACAGATCTTTTACCATTTAACCTGTATGAACCCCAAAAATTGGAGACAGGTCTCAGTTAATTTAGAAAGTTTATCTTGCCAAGGTTGAGGACGCACGACCATGACAGCCTCAGGAGGTCCTGACAACATGTGCCTAAGGTAGTCAGAGCACAGGGTGGTTTTATACATTTTAGGGAGATATAAGACATCAATCAACATATGTAAAATGAATATTGGTCAGGAAAGGTGGGACAACTCAAAGTAAAAGTGGGACAACTTGAAGTGGGGAGGGGCTTCCAGGTCACAGGTAGGTGAGAGACAAACAGTTGCATTCTTTTGAGTTTCTGATTCACCTTTCTAAAAGAGGCAGTCGGACATGCACTTATCTCAGTGAGCAGAGGGATGACTGAATGGAATGAGAAGCAGGTTTGCCCTAAGCAGTTCCCAGCTTGACTTTTCCCATTAGCTTAGTGATTATGGGATTCCAAGGTAATTTCCTTTCACATTTCTCCCGTTTTCTTTTTTAAAATATTTTGGAGAAAACATTTTTGAAGAAAATAAGTTTCCGTTCCCAGGTTTTATCTGCTCTCTCATGGCTAGGATGGTTTATTCCTAGAAGGGTAGGTCCTCAGTTATTAGGAAGGCTCATTTTTAGAAGGTTGTGAAGTCTCATGTCCTATGAAGAGAAAATCTGGGGAGGAAGGGAGAACAAAATTGATCTAGGCCACATTACTCTGAAGTCCATACATTAGTATGCAGATATGAAAGTGGCTTATGTATGTAAATAGGTTCCCATTATTTTCTTCTGAAGTTTAAGTTGTCTACTTCAGTTCACAGGGCTGCACGAAAGTTAGTTTTAAGTGACTTAGTTTAGTGACAGCTTAGTTTTAAGTGACTTTAGTTTAATGACAGCTTAGTTTTAAGTGACTCCAAATTAGGAAAAATGGGGGAAAAAAGAAGGAAAAAAATTGAAAACATTATTTTGAAGACTTGTAACCCACAAAAATTAGAATTTGGTCCAAACTGTAGAAAATGATAAAAGTTGAAAAACATTAGGCAAGACTAGAACCTAACAACAGGTGGACTATGGATTTTCTGTCTCTAGTTTCCCATTTATACTAAAGACAAATCATGGTAGGTTTGCCTTATTATACTTGGCCTAATTATTTGTATACAGTGCAGAAAGAATAATTATTTTTTAACACTGGCTTTTAAATTGGTTTTGATGGAACTTTGTTCCATAGAAGGTATTTCAGATAAGACTTTTTAAAAGCTGAGAAAAAGCAAACAGAAAGTGAAGGGTACAGCAGACTTGGACTGCCAGAGTGTTGAAGATGTGTCCCAACACATAAGTACCACAACACAAAAGTACCAACCTGCAGTGAGCTATATGATTGTACCATGACACTCCAGCCTGGGCAAGAGAGTGAGATCCTGTCTCAAACAAAGAAAGGAAGAAAGGAAGGAAGGAAGGAAGGAAGGAAGGAAAAGGAAAGGGAAGAAAAAGGAAGGGAAGTGAAGGGAGGAAGGAAGGAAGAAGAAAGAAAGAGAAACAGGGAAAAGAAAGAAAAGAAAGAGGTGCTTTGGAGAAACCCACAAAAGACTTTAACACTTTAGTTGTGTTTTGAATACTTAGATCCAGCATACAAAGGAACAGAAATTATCTTCACAATTATGATTTTCTTTCTCTTTTCTTTCTTTCTTTTTTGAGACAGAGTCTCACTTCTTCGCCGAAACTGGAGTGCATTGGTGCAATCTTGGCTCACTGCAACCTCCACCTCCTGGTTTCAAGTAATTCTTGTACCTCAGCTTCCCCAGTAGCTGGGATTACAGGCATGTGCCACCACACCCAGCAAATTTTTGTATTTTTAGTACAGACAGGGTTTCTCCATGTTGGTCAGGCTGGTCTGGAACTCCCGACCTCAGGTGATCTGCCCGCCTTGGCCTCCCAAAGTGCTGGGATTAAAGACATGAGCCACCGTGCCCGGCCAGGTCTCAGATTTTTTAGAAAGTTTATTTTGCCAAGTTGGAGGATGCATACTTATGATGCATCCTCAGGAGGTCCTGACAATATGTGCCCAAGGTGGTTGGGGCACAGCTTGGTTTTATATATTTTAGGGTGACATGAGACATCAATCAATATGTGAAAGATGTACGTTGGTTCAGTCCAGAAAGGTGAGACAACTTGAAGAGAAGGCCAAACAGGGGGCTTCCAGGTCATAGGTTGGTAGGAGACCAATGGTTTCATTCTTTTGAGTTGCTGATTACCCTCTCCAAATGAGGCAATCAGATATGCATTTATGAGCAGACAGGTGACTTTGGATAGAATGGGAGGCAGGTTTGCCCTCAGCAGTTCCCAGCTTGACTTTTCCCTTTAGCTTAGTGATTTTGGGTCCCCAAGATTGATTTTTCTTTTGTAAGGTCTAACATGGTTTCCTATGAGCATTAATTATTCATTGTGTATTTTATTACAAAAATAAGGCACAGATTTTTAAAAAACCATCAATTTCATGACTAGCTATATACACATAA